>NC_041385.1:408523767-408590905 GCF_002162155.2 Triticum dicoccoides
GCGTTGGCGGCGGCGGCTCCGCGCGGTGGCGGCGGCGAGAGGTGGCGGCGGTGCTAGGGTTTGCGGGGGTGGGGCGGCGGGACGGGCTGAGGCGGCTCGGGGCCTCGGCCTTTAAACAGGCCGGCTGGGCTGGAGTCCTGGGTGGACATGGCCCGGTAAGTGAGTTGACTTTTTTTTAAATAATTACGACGCGCAGAAAAACAAATAAAAGAAATTCTAAACGGACTCCAAAGAACCTGAAATAAATTTTCCCCGTCCTCTAAAAATATAGCAGACAAGAAGAACATTTATTTCAGCCTCTAATGCAATTTTGAAAAACGCATTTTTTCCTAATTCAAATAAAATAGCAATAAAACTCCGAATAAATTTCTTATTTGATTTTAATATTTTTCCTCCAATATTTATTTATTTTGGAGAAGTCATTTTATCCCCTCTCTTTTATTTTTATAATAGAAATATTCAAAGAGAAAATAATTAAAACCAAATGATCCTTTTTTCAAAATTTGAGAAAACTCATATATGAAAATAACGAAATCTCCAACTCTCTCCGTGGGTCCTTGAGTTGCTTAGAATTTCTAGGATCAACCAAAATGCAATAAATATGATATGCAATGATGATCTAATGTATAACATTCCAAATTGGAAATTTGGGATGTTACAAACCTACCCCCCTTAAGATGAATCTCGCCCTCGAGATTCGGGTTGGCTAGAAAATATGTGCGGGTGGTCTTTCCGTATGTCTTCCTCTCGTTCCCAGGTGGCTTCATCCTTGATATGGTGGATCCACTGAACTTTGCAGAACTTGATAACCTTGCTGTGTGTGACTCGGCTGGCAAACTCGAGAATCCTCACTGGTTTCTCCTCGTAGGTCAAATCCCTATCCAACTGAATCGCTTCCAGTGGCACTGTATCTCTCAGAGGAATATCGACCATCTCTGCGTGGCACTTCTTCAACTGGGAAACGTGGAACACATCATGAACTGCTGACAATCCTTCTGGCAATTCCAACTTATAAGCAACTTCTCTCATACGCTCCAAAACTTTGTATGGTCCCACAAAACATGGTGCTAACTTTCCCTTAACTCCAAAACGCTTAACTCCTTGAAGTGGGGACACACGAAGATATACTCTGTCTCCGACTTCGTAAACTGTCTCCTTGCATTTAGAATCCGCATAGCTCTTCTGCCTGGACTAGGCTACCTTGAGTTTATCGCGAATTAGTTTAACCTTCTCTTTAGACTCCTTAATCAAATCTGGTCCAAACAACTGATGGTCTCCAACTTCATCCCATAACAACGGTGTCCTGCACCTCCTTCTGTACATAGCCTCGAAAGGGGCCATCTTCAAAATGGCTTGATAACTGTTATTGTAAGAGAACTCTGCATATGGAAAATTGTCGTCCCAACTAGATCCATAATCTAGCGCACGAGCTCTCAACATGTCCTCCAGAATCTGATTGACTCTCTCGGTCTGTCCATCTGTTTGTGGATGAAAGGCTGTACTAAACTCTATCCTGGTACCCAAAGTCTCATGCAACTGATTCCAGAACTTTCAGGTAAACTGGGTTCCTCTATCTGATACAATGGTCCTCGGAACTCCATGCAGACATATGATCCTGGTCATGTATATCTTTGCCAACTTAGCACTAGTGTAAGTGGTCTTCACTGGGATGAAATGAGCTACCTTCGTCAAACGATCGACTACAACCCAGATCGAGTCGTAGCCTGAACAAGTCCTGGGCAATCCCATGATAAAATCCATGCCTAGATTATCCCACTTCCATTCGGGTATCAGCAATGGTTGTAGCAAACTTGCTGGCTTCTAATGCCCTGCCTTCACTCTCTGACATACATCACATACTGCTACATACTCAACAATATCCTTCTTCATTCTGGTCGACCCGAAACTGTCCTTCAAATCCCGATACATCTTATTGTTTCCTGGATGAATCGAATACGGTGAATCATGGGCCTCCTGCAGAATCAACTTCCTGATCTCGGGGTCATTAGGCACATATACGCGATCCTCAAACCATAAGGTATCGTGCTCATCCTCACGAAATCCTTTAGCCTTTCCTTTTCTCATCCTTTCCTTTATCTCGGCAATCTCTTTATTAGTCTTCTGAGCTTCTCTGATCTTATCCATCAAGGTAGACTGAATTTCCAACACCGCTACATAACCTCTCGAAACTATTTCCAAACATTGCTCGCGAAGATCCTCTGCTAACTCCTTGGGTAATCCTCCGGTCATGAGCGTATTGACATGACTCTTGCGACTCAACGCATCGGCTACTACGTTAGCCTTTCTCGGATGATAGTGTAACTTCATATCATTATCCTTGATGAGCTCCAACCATCTCCTCTGCCTGAGATTCAACTCCTTCTGCGTGAAGATATACTTCAAACTCTTGTGATCCGTGTATACCTCACAATGGTTTTCGATGAGAAAATGTCTCCATGTCTTCAACGCATGCACTATGGCTGCTGACTCCAAATTGTGTGTAGCATAATTTAACTCATGGGGTTTAAGTTGTCGTTAGGCATATGAAACAACTCTTCCCTCCTGCATAAGCACTGCTCCAAGTACTCGATGAGAAGCGTCGCAATACACTTGATAATCCTTGCGTTGATCTGGAAGAATCAACACTGGGGCTGTAACCAAGCGTTTCTTCAACTCCTGAAAACTGGCCTCACATTCCTCAGTCCATTTGAACTTGGTGTCCTTCAACAACTCCGTCATGGGCTTTGCAATCTTAGAGAAGTTCTCAATGAACCTTCTGTAGTATCCCGCGAGTCCAAGAAAACTCCGGATCTCTCCAACTGACGTGGGTGATTCCCAATTTGTCACAGTGACAACCTTGGTGGGGTCTACTGCTATTCCTTCTCTGGATATAACATGTCCAAGGAATCCAACTTCATTCAACCAAAACTCACACTTGCTGAACTTGGCATATAACTGATGTTCTCTGAGCTTCCCAAGTACCAAACGCAAATGCTCCTTATTATCCTCTTCATTCTTTGAGTAGACCAGAATATCATCAATGAACACCACGACGAACTTATCCAAAAACTCCATAAACACCTTGTTCATCATATTCATGAAATAGGCAGGTGCGTTATTCAGACCAAATGACATAACGGTATACTCATATAGCCCGTACCTTGTGGTAAAAGTTGTCTTGGGTATATCCTGCTCTCGAATCTTCAGTTGATGGTATCCTGATTGCAGATCGATCTTGGAAAATACTTTAGCTCCTTGCAACTGGTCAAACTAATCATTGATCATTGGCAGTGGGTACTTGTTCTTGATCGTCACTTCATTCAATCCATGATAATCAACAACCATCCTCAACGATCCATCTTTCTTCTCCACTAGAAGCACTTGTGATCCCCAAGGTGATGAACTTGGGCGAATATAGCCTTTATCCAGTAACTCCTTAATCTGCTTCTTAATCTCTTCCAAATCCTTTGCGGGCATCTGCTACGGTCTCTTAGATATTGGACCTGTGCCTGGCAAAAGCTCAATCAAAAACTTAATGTCTCTATCCGGTGGCATGCCTAGCAACTCCTTTGGAAATTCATCAGGGAAATCCTTCACTACTGGTACTTCATACTGTACAACTCCTGATAAGGAATTCACTTGAGTCCTCTTCGGCACATGCCGTGGTACATACTTAATTCTTCTTCCTTCTGGGGTAGTGAGCAAAATCGACCTACTGGCACTGTCAACGTTCCCTCCATACTTTGATAACCACATGCCTAATATTACATCCATTCCTTGTGACTCCAATACTATTAGGTCTGAGGGGAACACGTAGTTACCAATCCTTAATGGTAACCGATCACACCATAGGCTAGCAATATACTCTTCTCCTGGCGAGGTTACTAACATGGGTGACCTATGGGCTTGGGTTGGCAGGTTATACTTATCCATAAATCCCCTTGATATGTATGAATGCGATGCACCAGTTTCAAAAAGAACGATTGCAGTAAATGACTTAACCGAAAACTTACCTATAACTGCATCGGGTTGCACTTCAACCTCCTCCACGCTAACGTGGTTCACTAGTCCCCTGTTGAAAGGGTTGGGCTTCTTCCCAGAGCTTCCATTGACATTTACATTCTTTGCTTCAGAACATTCCGTGGCGTAATGTCCATTCTTCCCGCACTTGAAACAAGTAATGTGACTTAGATCCTTCTTGGCGGGCATTGCTGGGTTGGAACGGTTCTGGCCGTTGCTTCCTGCATTCCCATTTCTATTCTTGGGGCCACTATGGTTATGTGAACTCCCTCCATTGGAATTATGTCCTCCATGGTTATGGTGAATGTGTCCTCCCGAGTTCGGAGTAAAACGAGGCCTCTGTTGAGCTCCTGAATTGTACTTCCCTTGTCCATACTTCCTCTTGCGATTGTCAATCTGCTGCTGCTTCCCTTCAATCATGAGAGCTCTGTCTACCAACTCCTGGTAGTTGTTGAAGGTTGCCACCATCAACTGCATGCTCAGCTCATCATTCAGTCCTTCCAGAAACTTCTCCTACTTTGCAGCATTTGTAGTGACGTCATCCGGGGCATAAGGTGCTAACTTACTAAAATCATCCACATACTGGCCCACTATGCATCCTCCTTCGCGCAAGTTGCGGAACTCGCGCTTCTTCATGGACATAGCTCCTGCTAAAACATGGGTAGTGCGAAAGGCCTACTGAAACTGGTCCCATGTGACAGTGTCAATGGGATAGGTGGCTCTGAAATTCTCCCACCATGATGATGCGGGTCCATCAAGCTGAAGTGTGGCAAAATGCACTCTCTCCACATCAGTGCATCCTGCAGCGGTCAACTCCCTTCCAATCTCGCGGAGCCAATCATCTGCAACAATCGGCTCGGTGCTACTAGACAACATCGGCGGATTTAGCCTTAGAAAACGGGCTAAGTGATCAACAAGTGGTGGTGGTGGTGGGTTGTTGTTGTTGTTCCCCTGGTTCTGATTCTGGACTAGTAGCTGCATCAGGGTATTATGCTGCTGGATCAACTGAGTGAGCTCCGGCGGGAAAGCAAATCCATTGTCACGTCTCAGAGGCATCTGATGGGTTTAGAAAAGATGAGAAAACAGAATAGAATGAGGTCTAGAGGGAAAAAACTACCCATATGCACATGAGACAAACACAATCATATCACTTCAATCAATTCAAACAAGGCATACAATTGGTCTAACTATCGTTACAAAAGTGCTCGGACTATACTATGTACATGGGGGAATACCACTACTGATATGGTGGTCGTCTACAAATTTTATTCGGTGGAAGACTCCAAGATATCTGCTCCAGCTTATTATCATTGTCGTCGGGGTCTGAGTCGGTGTCGTCGATGATGATGTAGTCCTCCGAGCGAATGTCCTTGGAATCATCGTCATCTCCTCCTGGCGCGGGGTCTCCCATGAATACTCCTAGCTTCCTTGTTAGGTCGTCATTCTTCTCCACGAGTATCGTCATTTCCTACTCATATCCATCGCATGTAGACTTGAGTTCTTCCTCCAGTTCCGTGATCCTGGTCATTGCCTTCTTCAGATCTATCATGCCTACACACATCTAGTTCTCCTGGCGTCGAATGTGCTGGTTTAACTCCTGGATGAAAGCTGCAATGGACCTATCCCTCCTGGTGCTGATCATCTCCCATTGCTCATCTCGGCGCCCACAAATCTGGTAGATAGTACCCTTGAGATCCTTGTGGTAAACTTCTCCAATGCGTCCCATGGTGATGTGGGCTGCCATGCTCTTTCCTAGACTCCAGGTTGGTGCATCAAAGGAAAACTCTATGGGCTCAGTGACTGGCATGAACGTCCTTCCTGGAACTTGAACTCGAATCATCGAATGCTCCTCTTCTGGTAAAGTGGCGATGTAGGTCCCGGCGAAGCTTGGTATTCCGATGTTCAGGTACCTAGTAACTTCCTTCAAGTGTCGTCCAAAAGGTGTATCTTCATCCAGTTGTGTGAACTTGTTCCTTGCATCTGCCATCCCATAGAGTAGAAAAGAGGAGAGAAGTCAGAAATGAGAAGAGAGGAGTGACCTATGGTTTTAGCTTAATGGTCGTGTCCTACAGTCAGCGTGTGCTCTGATACCATCTTATAGCGACCAGACCTCAAACAGTCTAGTCTCTGTGCATCAGTGTCATCCCTGGATCGGTAATGCTGACACACACAGTACTTGAGGATTTATAACAGAGTTTCAATCACACACTTATTACATCGAATGTCTCAAAAGAGAACTTATTACAATCATATGGCTTAAGGCCATCTAAAAACGATAACAGTGGAAGGCTTGGAAGATAAAGTGATTCCATCAACTCCAACGACATAGTTGAGTGAAAGACAACGACCTATGGCACCTTACTCATCGTCTAAAAAGTCTGCAACATGAAATGTTGCAGCCCGAAACGGGTTAGCACATGGA
The DNA here is from genome assembly GCF_002162155.2 of Triticum dicoccoides. Lineage (NCBI taxonomy): Eukaryota > Viridiplantae > Streptophyta > Magnoliopsida > Poales > Poaceae > Triticum > Triticum dicoccoides. Next base: position 408,530,210 of record NC_041385.1, read on the forward strand.
ATATGCTGGCAATGTAACACATAGAGTAATGAACATAATAAATGCTATCACTACAGGCATATATGGCTGGTGGAAAGCTCTATGGTTACAGTTTTGCATAAAGCCAATTTTTCCCTACAACAAAGGAATAAAGTTTATTTAAATATCATGGTGGTTGTTAAACATTGAGAAGGTTCCTCCAAATCAATCCCAATTAAACATCATCATTAAACCCCATCAAATTAACTTAGAGTGATGAGATCAACATGATAATCCAAGAACCAGATACTCAAGATGTCCATAACCGGGGACACGGCTAACCATGATTAGTTTGTACACTCTGCAGAGGTTTGCGCACTTTTCCCCACAAGACTTGATCTCCTTTGTTGAATTTCTTGCACTTCCTGATGTTTGAGAAACAGATGACCGAGACACAGTCTTTCAAAAGCATTAACTCTTTACTCTAGGTAGACAGTACCACCTACAACCCACTACATCTGCTAGTCTACCTCTTCTAGATCTTCATGCAACTTACTCAACTGTGCCAGAGCCCATATTGGCTAGTGGCTGCACACGAAAGTTTCTAGCATGAATAATCTTATGATCCCTTTGAGCCTGGGTGGCGAACCACAGGATGATCACACGGGTACTCCGGGATATCCTAGGACAACACTGGATTCTCCAGGTGCCCTAACAACCACAGGGTACTCCAGGGTGCCTCCAGCAATCCACCCAGATGTGTATTTAAGTAGACACCTAAAGTTAACCATTAATTAACAATACTCACGTCTGTCATGGATTCACTCATCCAAACCACGTCTACAAGCATAGCATAGCAATATAAGCATCACGTAAAAGTAACTCCCAAAGGTTTGATATTAAATAGGGCAATAGGTTCTACCTCATCATCTACTTCCCCAAACCCACATGTTAACAATCCTACTCATGCAATGTTTGTGGGTTGATCTAATGCATAAGAACTAGGTAGTAAAGAGGTATGATCTAAGTGTTACTTGCCTTGCTGATGATCCGCAAAACCTAGAGACTCGTAGTAGCACGCTTCCACTCTGGGTACTCTATCAGAAACAAACAATAACATACATACGCACTCAACTAGAAGCACGAGTAAAACTCAAATAAGAGATCTAACTAGAAAGTTCAACTGAAGAACTCCGGTTGGCAAAAATAATCAAATCAAATGGAGCAACAGAACTCAAACTGCGAAAGAAACAAGATCCGTTTACTAATCTGAACTAAAGTCAAATTTTACAGTACGAAAATCTTTTTCAAGTTGGTTAAACAGAAAGAGGGCTTGAAGACGAAGATCTTGGCGCTTGAATCACCAGATTCTAACAAACGAGCGAAAAGATAAACTAAAACAAAGATCAGGGCAGAAATCGCGATCGAAAATAATCGCGGAAAAATCGTGGCAAAAGAAAAACTGACTAACAGGCTAACGAATGAACGGTCGCTGTCTGCGGCTAATGGATGAACATCGTTCGTTATAACGAACGTACGGACGAACGCCCGCTATTTAACTAAACCGAAAAAACCGAACCGAACTAAAAAATGAAACTAGGATTTTCAAAAAAAACTGAGCGGTCTTCTAGTATAAACCAGCAACGGCGACGGCGGCGGGATCAGCGGTGGCTCCTCCAGGGGCGGCGGTGGGTTGGCGGGGCGGCAGAATAGTGCTGCGCCGAACGGCGTCGGCGGCGGCTCGAGGCAGCGGCGGCGGCGCTAGGGCGGCGCCGGCACCAGGGTTTGTGGGGGCAGGGCGGCGGGACGGGCTGAGGCGGCTCGAGGCCTCGACCTTTAAAGAGGCCGACCAGGCTGGAGTCCTGGGCAGACACGGCCCGGTAAGTCGGTTGACTTTTTTTAAAATAATTACGACGCACAAAAAAACAAATAAAAGAAATTCTAAATGGACTCCAAAAAACCTGAAATAAATGTTCCCCGTTCTCTAAAAATATACCGGACAAGAAGAACATTTATTTGGGCCTCTAATGCAATTTTGAAAAACGCATTTTTTTCCTAATTCAAATAAAATAGCAATAAAACTCCGAATCAAATTCTTATTTGATTTTAATATTTTTCCTCCAATATTTCTTTATTTTGGAGAAGTCATTTTATCCCCTCTCTTTTATTTTTATAATAGAAATATTCGAAGAGAAAATAATTAAGACCAAATGATCCTCTTTTCAAAATTTGAGAAAACTCAAATATGAAAATAACGAAATCCCCAACTCTCTTCGTGGGTCCTTGAGTTGCTTAGAATTTCTAGGATCAACCAAAATGCAATAAAATATGATATGCAATGATGATCTAATGTATAACATTCCAAATCGGAAATTTGGGATGTTACACATACTCTTCTTCTTCCTTCCAAAAAAATCACTATCCAGCTCAAGCACGAGTTCTAGCTCATCTTGCTGCCATTTTCGATCTCCTTGCTCAAAGCTCCATTCACAAAACTTCTTTGGGGGATTGTTATTTGGTATGTGACTCCTCCAATGGTCCAGTTAGTCTTTGTTCTAGTGCTTTATTCATTGCAATTTTTTGCTGCCTAGGTGACCCTGTTTTTGAGCTTGCATGTCAAATTTACATGGTCCCGAGTAGTTCTAATGCATGATATAGTCTCTAGGAACTTGTGGGAGTAGTTGCTATCAATTTTGTTGAGTTTCTTTCACTTTTATTTTGAGTTACTAAAATTTTTAGAAATTTTTCAGAGGAAGAAATATGTCTAGGAAAATGTACCAAGGTGGTTCTTCAAGGAAGCAAGGACCCAGGCTCGCAATACGTGAGCAGGACGATGAACCACCGAGGGAAGCTTACGTGCGGCCTTGTGAATGGTCGTCAGAGGAGTTTATGGTCAAAGCGGGCATCAAGGATGAATTTGATGCATATGTGCGTAATGCTGATCTTGAGGACTTCATGCAAGATAAGTGCCCTCAATACTACCATTTAACTGATTCCTTTGTGAGAAGGTTTAAATTTACATCTTCGCGCAATTCTCACAATGTCCTATTTGATCTTTATGATAAATCATATACCATGGACCTAGAAAATTTTACTATTGCTTGTAAACTCCCGTAGTGGGGCAGTGTCAATGAACCTCGTAAATCTAAATATAAAGACTTTTCTTGCTAGTATCACTGTGGGAGAATCCATAGAAATAGCACAAGCTACCATAGGGAGCATTCATTTTCCTGCTATACATTATTTTGCTCTCTTAATGGGTAGATGCATTAACGGTAAAGATGAAGCTTGTCATATGTGTGTTCCGGATCTTAGTGTTCTCAAGAGTGCTGTATTAGGTGATAAGCAATATAACTTGGGGGCAATTGTTGCACGTAGGTTGCATAATAATGGGTTAGATGGAGACTTGTTTGGAGGGATTTATGCGACCCGTGTGGCTAATTATCTTGGTAATACATGAAAGGGATATCGAGTTGCCTCCTGCTTATCTAGATTATAATGCCATGGTTAACCATCAGTTTCTTGAGAGGAATGAACAAATCCTCTAGTATCTACTAATCTTTGAAAGATGTCGCCTTGTCCATATTACTCTCCCTGCTCCTGCTTTCTTTGACTATCAGGCAAAAAGAAGATGTGTTATAACAAGGGAGGAGGCGAATGAGCATGAGAGGAGGACGGAGGCAGCTCGCCTTCAGGCTGGAGCTCGTGAGGCAATGGCTGCTGCATCTCAGTACAACCCCAGTTACAACTTCGGATATCCCCCAGGCCATCCATAGGCATGGACCAACTTAGGCCAAAAGCCTAAGCTTGGGGGAGTACGTATTTCTCACTGACATTACATTCATGTTCACACACTCATCTTAGTTGTCGGTGCTCATACTTTTTCATTGTACTATCCATGCTAGTTTATTTTCTTTTCTTGCTTTCTTCTTGTGTGTTTGATAACCTTAAGAAAAACAAAAAAATAGTTAGTTTACTTTCCATGCTTGTAGTAGTACTAACTAAAATAAAACCCAAAAAGATTTCTCGTTCTTCTTTTTCTTGTTGGGAGCTTTCCCATGTAAATAGTTTCAATTCTTTTCTTTTCTTTGGGGATCAAGAGGAGAAGACCATGATGAAAATGTTGAGTGGCTCTTATATGCATTATTGTTGATTTAACCAAGAGCCATATTACCTTGTCTTCTCCCTTGAATTGAATGCTTGTAGATTCCAGCTTAGTCCAATGCACATGCACTATTATTATTATCCACACCGTTCGGTCATGCAAGTGAAAGGCAATAATGACGATTTATGATGGATTTATTGAGATGAGAGAAGCTGGTATGAACTCGGCCTCTCTTATTTTTGTAAATATGATTAGTTCATCGTTCCTGATTCAGCCTATTATGAATAAACATGTTTGCAATGATAATTAGAGATTATAGTTGCTTATGACATGCTTAATTAGCTAGGAGCTTATAATGGTTTACCTTGCGTGCCAACATGCTATTAAAATGGTTGTGATGTGGTATGATAGGGTGGTATCCTCCTTTGAATGATTCGAGTGACTTGACTTGGCACATGTTCACGCATGTAGTTAAAACAAAATCAACATAGCCTTCACGATATTTATGTTCATGGTGGATTATATCCTACTCATGCTTGCACTCAGTGTTGATTAATTTTAATGCATGTTCATGACTGTTGTCGCTCTCTAGTTGGTCGCTTCCCAGTCTCTTTCTAGACTTCACCTGTACTAAGCGGGAATCCTGCTTGTGCATCCAAACTCCATAAACCCCAAAGTTATTCCATATGAGTCCACCATACCTTCCTATATGCGGTATTTACCTGCCGTTCCAAGTAAATTTGTATGTGCCAAACTCCAAACCTTCAAATGAAATTCGGTTTGTATGCTCGAACAACTCATGTATCAACTAGGGATGGTTCTATCTTCCATGCTAGGCGGTTTATTCTCAAGAGGAGTGGACTCCGCTCCTCACTCACGAGAAAATGGCTGGTCACCGGGATGCCCAGTCCCATGCTCAAATCTAATCAAAATAATTGCAAACAAAACTCCCCCAGGATTGTTGTTAGTTGGAGGCACCCATTGTTTCGGGCAAGCCATGGATTGATGCTTGTTGGTGGAGGGGGAGTAAAAACTTTACCATTCTGTTTGGGAACCACCTATAATGTGTATAGCATGGAAGATATCGAGATCTCTTGGTTGTTATGTTTACAATGAAAGTATACCGCTCAAAATATTATTTATCTCTATTTGAAAATCGAGCTCTGGCACCTCTACAAATCCCTGCTTCCCTCTGCGAAGGGCCTATCTATTTACTTTTATGTTGAGTCATCACCCTCTTATTAAAAAGCACCCGCTGGAGAGCACTGCTGTCATTTGCATGCATTGCTATTAATTTATATTGCGTATGACTATGACTGGATCTCTTTTACCATGAATTAAAATGTTTAGTCAGTCCTTGATCTTTAAAGGTTCTCTACATTTATGTTTTGCGGTCTCACAAAGGGCTAGCGAGATACCATCTTGTTATATCATATTATGATGGTTTTGAGAAAGTGTTGTCATTCGAGATTTATTATTATTGCTCGCTAGTTGATTATGCCATTGATATGAGTAAACATGAGACCTAAGTGTTATTGTGAATATGGTTAGTTCATAATCTTTGCTAAAAACTTGAATGTTGGCTTTACATATTTGCAACAACAAGCGCAAACAGAGTTTGTAGAAGTTTTTCTTTATCACTTTCAGTTTGTCAACTGAATTGCTTGAGGACAAGCTTGGGGGAGTTGATACTTCTCCGTCTTACATACTTTTCCAAACACTTTTTCCCTTGTTTTGGACTCTAACTTGCATGATTTGAATGGAACTAACACAGACTGATGTTGTTTTCAGCAGAACTGCCATGATGTTATTTTTGTGCAGAAATAAAAGTTCTCGGAATGACCTGAAAACCCACGGAGGAACTTTTTGGATTTAATAAAAAATATTGGCGAAAGAATCAATGTCAGGGATCCCACACCCTGTCCACGAGGGTGGCCCCCCTAGGGCGCGCCCCCATGCCTCGTGGGCCCCCTGAAGCTCCACTGACCTCAACTCCAACTCCATATATTCACATTCAGGGAGAAAAAATCAGAGAGAAAGATTCATCGTGTTTTACGATACGGAGCCGCCACCAAGCCCTAATCTCTCTCGGGAGGGCTGATCTGGAGTCCATCCGGGGCTCCAGAGAGGGGGATTCATCGCTGTCGTCATCATCAACCATCCTCCATCACCAATTTCATGATGCTCACCGCCGTGCGTGAGTAATTCCATCGTAGGCTTACTGGACGGTGATGGGTTGGATGAGATTTACCATGTAATCGAGTTAATTTTGTTAGGGTTTGATCCCTAGTATCCACTATGTTCCGAGATTGATGTTGCTATGACTTTGCTATGCTTAATGCTTGTCACTAGGGCCTGAGTGCGATGATTTCAGATCCGAACATATTATGTTTTCATGAATAAATGTGAGTTCTTGATCTATCTTGCAAGTCTATAGTCACCTATTATGTGTTATGATCCGTTACCCCGAAGTGACAATAATCGGGATACTTACCGGTGATGACCGTAGTTTGAGGAGTTCATGTATTCACTAAGTGTTAATGCTTTGGTCCGGTACTCTATTAAAAGGAGGCCTTAATATCCCTTAATTTCCAGTAGGACCCCGCTGCCACGGGAGGGTAGGACAAAAGATGTCATGGAAGTTCTTTTCCTTAAGCATGTATGACTATATTCGAAATACATGCCTACATTACATTGATGAACTGGAGCTAGTTCTGTGTCACCCTATGTTATAACTATTGCATGAGGACTTGCATCCGACATAATTATCCATCACTGATCCAATGCCTATGAGCTTTTCACATATTGCTCTTTGCTTAGTTACTTTATCGTTGCCACTGTTACAATCACTACAAAATTGCTACTGTTACTTTTGCCACTGTTATCGTTATTTCCATACTACTTTGCTACTAAATACTTTGCTGCAGATATTAAGTTATCCAGGTGTGGTTGAATTGAAAACTCAACTGCTAATACTTGAGAATATTCTTTGTCTCCCCTTGTGTCGAATCAATAAATTTGGGTTGAATACTCTACCCTCGAAAACTGTTGCGATCCCCTATACTTGTGGGTTATCAGAGATAGCTTCCTATTATGGCCTTCAATTTTTTTCTTTAATGTGCACTGATACAACTGTCATGTAAAAATTTGGAAAATTCTAGGGGTCATTTGACCTTTTAAAGACATTTAAGTGATTTTCAAGACATTTAATGACTGTAATTCAAATTTGAACTACATAAACATGCAATGGCTAACCATAAAGGTTTGAAAAACCATATTTTCGTGTACTAGTGTGTGAGTTAAAAAATCATTAGACGATGGAAATATCTGGTGTTCAAAAAAGAAAATGTAAAGATTTGGCAAGACAACCGGCCCCCACACGATTGGTACTCTATTTCACGCCTCGAGGTTTGGAAGGTGAGTGGCACGGGTTATTAATCAGACAAGGTTCTGTATTGGAAACCGTCAGCTATTAAGTTCACACACGGATTTTGCTGCAGGAATCGTGTGTAATTGAAACTACAGTACTCGTAAATTCCGGCGACCGACGTGTGTACTGTTCCCATCGATCTAGATTCTGGCCGCCAATAAATACTATCTTGCTCATGTCGTCCCACCTGCATTCTCATCTACATCCTCCCTTCGCTCTCCCTCTCTCTGTCTCTCTCTCACATATCTGCCATGGCACCACCGATCTGACCACGCGCTGATGATGAGTCGCCGCCCACCGAGGATGCTGAGTCAAATAGCAGCGACGAGGAGGACCCCTACGCGCCGCCGGACGAGGTTGTGCCGGACCCCCCAACTTTGGATTTGTTTTGGAGCCAGTACAATCTTTGTCTGTGAAAGTCGCTGCCGCCAGCTGAGAAAGCCAGGAAAGTGGCATTCAAGAAGGAGATGGCGGAGGAGGAAGCCAGGTACCAGGTGGCCTGTGAAGCCCGTGATGCCGCCTAGAAAAAGGAGGCGGTGGAGCTTTGGGGGCAGGTGCATCGTCGTGCGGAGGAGGTGTACGAAGACGGGTACTTTGCAAGAAAGGTCAAAGGTGCTAGGCGCCTCATTGCTGCGTGGAGGTGGACTGATAAGCTCCAGCGTGCCAGTGACGAGGAGCTTCGGTGGCACCCAACAGAATGGCAAGATCGTTCGCCTTCATCAGCCAGCAAGAGGCAGATCGGTACGTCAAGCCCTGCGAGGCGGAGGAGGCGGAGTACTACCTCTGCGCTGGGAAGACGCCACGCACCAGGGAGCTACTGGCGAGGAGCTGTCGGAATACTGCCCCCAGGAGGGATTATTAGTTTTAGTATTAACCGTTTTCAATTTTATGCATTGTACCTAGTAGTTAAGTATCATCACCTATATGTGCTGATATTATATATATTCTATGATGAACTAATGAACAGTTAATATATATATTATGAATTCCATTTTCTATCAGTTTTTGTATACTAACTTGTATCTAGCTGTTATCATCCACATATACAGAATGGAAAGCATATATACACACATTGAAACAGAACATATAAGAACGGAAAACAGAGTACACACATTGAAACAAAGAAATATTATAATTGATGTGCATACATAACAATCCATGTCAAAATGACTCAATAAAATAAAACACGTCCATGAGACCATGACTAGCAGCCCTTGCCTATGGCAGCTATTGGCTCTGCCTGAACTCATGCAGGCGTTCGTCCAAGTGGTCGACACGCTCGCGGTACATCTGGAGCGTGATCTTGAGCTCCAAGTTGACTATTTCATCAGAGATCACCAGCTGGAGGATGTGACGTCCATGTTCCTCTACTACGCCGAGGTGGACAACTAGACCAAGGAGGCGATCTAGCCTAGCGACCAGCGTGTTCGCATCGAGTGGGCCACGGACAAGGTGAACGGCGCGACCCATGCGAATGGCACGGCGGGAGTCCGGTGCAAGTACGGTGCGGCCGACCTCTAGTGCAAGTACAACACAGAGGGCCTCTGCCTACTCCTGGCGAGGAGTGGGGGTACTGACGGGATGTGTACCCAGCTGCGACGCCCTATCGGTAGTAGGCAAGCGCCGATGGATCCGCTCTTGATGTGCGGAGCGCCGCGCCTCTCGCTTTGCAGCGCTCCAACGGTCTCGCCATGCGGCGAGCTGCAGCCTATCGGCATGGATGCACCTAGCTTGCTCTGTGGTGCGCCATTGATCATCTTGTGCTGCGAGCTGCAGTCTCTCGGTGCTGACATGCCTATCTTGATCCACGGTGCTGAAGTGCCATGCGCCAAGGGTCTGCGTCAACCCTGGCGATGACATGCATCACGGTGTCGTCCATCGCATTGCCAGGGAGCGCCTCGGCCTCGACGGGCCATGGCGCCTTCTCGTTTTCCTCATCAACAATGTTGATGGTAGAGGCGGTTCTTTGGTGGGTTGGCAGGCTTGGAAAAGGTGGATGAGCTACAGGCTGCGCTTGTTGCCTCTGTGCGTCGCGCGCCGCCTAGGTTTATGCGTAATATCGCTAGGTGGTGGGAAACCGGTGAGGAAATGGTGGGAAACGATGACGTGTTCATTAAACCCCATCAATTAATGGAAACTTATCATAGAAGGAACATCAAGCTAGCACAAGAAGTAGATGATGATCAGATGATCGTTTATCCTAGTTAATTATGCATGTAATAGTTTACTTTGGTGTGTGGAAATGTCATGTGTGTACTAGCCACCTATGTAATTGGACGTTTGCCGCGTATTATAAACATCTTGTTTATGTGAAACGTTTACTCTTGGCTCAACACAAACCGTTTATTAGAATGAATCGTAAGCCGTATATCGCACACACCTTGATCCAACTGACCGTTTATTTTGTGTTGCCTATCACAGACAGTTCATCCGAGTGAACTGTATGCCGTATATCACACACACCTTCATCTGGCTGCCCATTTCTGTTGTTCCGCCTCATCACAAACAGTTCATCCGAGTGAACTGTATGCCGTATATTGCAGACGCCTTCATATGGGTGCCCATTTCTTTTGTTCTGCCTCATCACAAACAGTTAATTGAACTGAACCGTATGCCCCGCATAGCACATGCAACTAAAATCTGAACCGTGTTTGATGTATCCTTCATCGCAAACATTTTGCATCTTCTTTGATGGTTTTTTTACATCACCGTTTGTGATTAATGCATTGCACACAGTTTCATCAAAGGGTCTCTGATCGTAGTGTCGCGTTAGCAACATCCTATAGTAATGATATGTGCAATTCACTCTATGTCTATGGATATCCTTGCATGTTCCTTGTGGGACTAAGACGACTAACCCATGTAGGTATTGTAAGTGTAACACTCGAATGGATTGATCCAAATGATCTACATCAACATTGAGCATCCACATCTTCACTATCTACATGAATTCATCATTGACAAACCAAAGGTTAGTTCATCCCTCTTTGGGGGGATATCACATCTACGGAGAGCTTTGCTCTAAAAATTAAGCTAAATCAACTCTAATGGTGTGAACACATTAATGCTTTATGTAAAAGTGGTAACCCCACTTGTGCTTAAACGATGAGTATGACCTATGATCCAATGTTCTCATTTGACTCCTAAGTCAATATACTCATATATAGATGACCTAGACATCGCCAATTGCTTGATAGATGCTAGAATTGATTGTGCATCCGTTGTCACATATTTCATTTGATATCTTATTATGTGAGCTTGTTGGTTTCATGTTTTCTCCATTCAAGGACATCCATTTGTTGTTTTGATTGTCTTGGTTTTTATTGGCCAAATGGATGGACAAGAATGCCTAAGAACTTTCTCTAGCTATCTATGCTCTTCTTGTCTCATACTTTATTCATGCTATATCACAAAAACTGAACAAGTTCTTCTTGGACCCTCCGATGAGGAGCACTTGGAGCCACCAATCCGTCAAGGCTGCCTTCCAAAACCTCATTTCAGTAATACCAATCCACTCAAACTAGGTCACAACAAAAGCATTAGATTGATCTAGGGTTTTAATCTCGATGCTACCGATTAGACTGACTGGGTTCCACTGATTTGTCGTAACTGCGCACAGTTTTGCATCTCGGTGCCACCGATTTGTTCCACTTGGTGCTACCGATAGCACATGGGCACTTGAGTATATATTCCACTTGGTGCCACCGAAGCATTAAATTTCTTCAAACGTTTCGAGCGCGCGCCCCATTGCTGTCGCCCCCTTGGTCTCCGGATCATTGTCGTTGTCTCCTGTGCGTCTCCGCCGTAGGACTCCACCGTTGTCAACGGCAATCCACTCCACTGTTGATGTCGTAGAGAATCATCACCGAGTTAGGGTGAGATTCGATCTCCTCATGCTTTCCCTTTCCGATTCAATGCATAAGTACTCTGCCTAGTATCTTGCCACATTTGAGATTGATCTATCCACCAAACAAATTCATTAGAATAAATCCAAAGAAAAAAATTAGGGTTAGGTTTCCATCGAACTCATCTTGGACCGACTGAAATGAAATTTTCAATCCCACCGATTGGCTCTGGCCATTGCACAAGTACAACTCGGTGCCACCAAAACGTACTGATCGGTGAGACTGAAACTAAAGTTTCTATGAAACCCTAGAATCTTGGAGCCACGGAACCACAACTGGGTCCGACCGAAAGTGTGTGTTTAGGCTCTGTAAGTGCTTCAGTGTCACCGAAATGATCATATCAGTAGCTCCGAAATGCCTTCTGTGGAAAACTAAAACTAAAGTTTGGACTTATTTTTTTTGTTTGAAAAACCATCTGCTTTTTGTGATAACTCATCTACTCTGCCCATACACATCTATTCACACGGTCAACTTTGCAAGATGTCAGATGCCAGTGACAGTCAGAATCAGTCAGAGCAAAATGTTGATCTCAGTGAGGGTTTAAGCCCTAGGGACAGCTATGATGATGGCGGCAAGAGCACTCCAAGCAACTTGCCAAAGACTTCCACCAGAACAAGGAAGAAGAGAACCTCAGAAAGTGAGGATGAGGACTTTGTTGCAGATGAAGAGGTCACTTCCAAGAAGAAGGCAGTATTCAGAAAGGAGTATGGCTCTGCAACTACCACTAAGCCAGGTGCCAAGCAAAAGACTGCCGTTAGGAGAGTTCCAATGTCAAAACCTCGGGAAAATTCAGCTCCACAAGAAACCATGAACTTCACACTTGAGGAGTCAAGTGGTGAAGAAGCTGCTTGTGGTAAGAGGAAGAAGAGGGCTAGGAAAACCACTACTATAGTGCTTGGCAGGCCTTCCATGAGGGAAGAGGAGGAAAAAGAAGAGGAGGAGGAACCTGTTGCACCTCCAGCTAAAACACATAAGCTTATGGAAGATGCCATGAAGACGACTGCTCCCTCCATGCCCAAGTTAAAACCCAAAGTTTCTGCACCCAAGAGGTCTATAAGAAACATATCACCTGCTGAGAAGAACAAGGCCCCAGTGTCTGAAGTTGAGATTGATGAGTAGCCACTAGTGCTCAAAAAATTGAAGCCCAAGATCCCAGATCAAGACAATGCTCATCCAGTTGTTGAAAACATGAAGCTCAGGATGGACAAGGGTCTGAGAGAATGGAGGAAGGTGGATCCATATTTAGTCAGGAGGAGGACAACATGTGATTGCCGCTTTCACACCTTGTCGTGGTTTCACACGGCCACCTATGGGGCCATCAGCCCCTTGTGGTTCGACAAGGGGGAGGAGCGTGTTGCACAAAGAGCGGAGACCGTAGAGCAGCACGACAGTGATGACACAGGCAGTTTTTACCCACGTTAGGGCCGCCGCGAGGTGTAAAACCCTACTCCTGCTTTGCTGGATTGATGAAAGTACAGTGGTGGAGATGCAGCGCTCTAGCCCGGCAAGGTCGCCTCGGGACGAGAGCAGCTACACGCATATGAGTGTACAAGGGTCTGAATCCTCTCTAAGGTTGCCTCGGTGCTCCTTTTATAGGTCAAGGGGTTACCACAATGGCAAAGTGGTCATTATGCACTGATTAGATAGCAAACAGTGCTATCATACCTAACTCTATAGATAGGACAAGGCGCCTTAAATGCGTCGCTCAGTGTCACATTGTGGGAGTAGCCCGGGAAGCCTTGCCGCGCCACTTCAGCTACCTCTCGCCCTGTCTACTTGACACGCTTCTGGAGGGTGTCATGCAGGGTGAATCTTCCTCCCAAATGGCTGCCACGTGCTAGGAGGCAACCACTTAATCACTTGGGGGCTCGACACCGCACTGATAAGTTACTTGTATCACTATGAGGTGGAGCGGTGGAGCCTTGGGGGGGGGAGGGGGTTGGTGACCTCGGCGTCCCCGGCAAGCCTGCCGGGGCAGTCTTGAGACTTGTCTTCGGTGCGGTCTCGACCTGACCGGGCTCACTTGCCCGGCAAGGGAGGCCTTTCCTTAGTGAAATCTTGCTTCTTTGGCTTCTCTTGGTCTTCTTGATGCGCCCTTTGACTCCTCAAAGAGCTATATCTCTTCCGCTTGGCCTTGTTTGGTTGTCGCATCCTTGCCTCTGTGCCTGTGTATAGTCTAGGCAACATACGCCAAGGTCTATTGCACCGACACGAGCCCCCGGGCCTGGCCTGAATGCACTGCTGAGCATCTTTGAGTAGGCCCTATCATGTACACATGCAGAGGGCTCATGGTAGCTCATCCCTTGATATTTTCTTTGCTTCCTCATTAACCCGTGCTTGGATCAGTTTCCGGTTTTCCCGCCCGTCGTTTGAGACGTTATGTGGGGAATTTAAGTCACGATTCATGGACTACCCACGTCCCACATTCATGGGGCGGTAACTGCCACCCCACTAGCTTCCCTTCTCCTAGTTCTCCCGCCATGTGTGTCGCATGCATTGCACAGAGTTGGTAGCGGATACGGAGGGCGCGGGAATTAGCGCCATGGCAGAAAGCCATACGTCGTGGATTGGCGCAGGGGGTCGGCCTTGATTTCGTGCGCCGTTAGTGGCACAGAGCAGTCATATTGGCAGAACGGGGCGTTTTCTCCCTGGGCGAGAAGCCAGCCCTCGGCTCCGCTCTCCTATAAAAGGGAACTTGAGCGAGACGCTAACTCACACCCATTCCTTCCTTCTTCCTTCCGATATCATCTCTCCATCATGACTAGGAGGAGAGGGCGCAGTGGTGCTCCGGTGGTGGCGACAAGGGTTTCTGCTCAACAACGCCTCCCTCCTCCCGCCGGGGATGCGGAGGTGGAGCCTGCCGAAAGAGGAGGTAGGAGAGGACACGGGCGTGGCCGTCATGGCGCCCAGGGTCGAGGAGGGTGAGGCAGCACTCTAATCGTGCCTCCCCCGACCATTTAGAATCTGCATGACGGCCACGTCGAGGACCATCCATTGGAGTTTACTGTCAAGCTGTGCGGGCCTCCGCGCAGCCGTCTTCGGCTTCCTACTCCATTTGCAAGAGTAATGGAGCTCGAACAGCCACCAGGATTGAGACTGCACATGAGGGGCTATTGCAACAGCAGCATGTGGGCGGACATGGAGTTCCCCGCTCCCATGTCATGCTCCTCAGGAAGGGTTGGAAGACTTTTGCACGTGATCACAGCTTGGCGATGGGGCATGTTCTCCATTTAATGGATGCCACCTTGCTCTCCGTCAAGGTCTTAAGGAGTTCATGTGCTCATTTAGGGTGCTGCACGGAAAGCTCAACCTATGATGAAAGCTCCTCCTCAAGCGATAGCGATGAGGAGGACAGTGATGGAAATGATGACGGAGCCGATGGGGAGGACGAAGGCTCCAACTCCAGCTGAACACCAGCTGCACCATCACCGTCAGTCGGCAGTACCATCATCTGCACTTGCATCTCCTCCCTGGTAAAGCGATTTGCTGGGTAGTTGGATGTGGAGGTGTGGATGGTGCCTCTGGCTCCTCCAGCAACCTTCCAACTGGACCCTATTGTGTCCTGCTGGCCCTGGTGGCGGTGACCAGGGGAATCCCTCTGCCGTTCTCTTCACCATCATCTTCGCCCGCGCCCTCCCGATCTTCTCAGGATCCTTGCCATGGGGCCCGACGGGGTCAGGCTGGGCTTCTTCCCAGGCACTTCTTTTGCCCTCTTCACCTCCTGCTATAGTTCCTAGGAGGAGAGGGACAAGAAAGGGTTTACGGGTCACTTATCTCTTTTTAGTTTAATACTTGTAGGCACTCGCCAAACTTTAGTCCAAATATGTAATCTATTTTACCCATGTTTGTGCTCTATAAGATTTGTACTTGCTTATCAGCATATTAATGAAAAAGACAAGTCTTGCTGGGGCTTGTGCATGTACTGTGTCCATGTAAAGGATGAACTCCTTTATACCTTTAAGTGAACAAGATTCCTTGTCAAGCTATCTAGTCGGCGCCTTCCATTGTTGCCGTGGAGGCCAAGCCTCCCGGGATTCAGAAATATGGAGAGGGACCGGCCCCTTGTCAACCTTTTTCTGGTCAAATGCCACTACAACCTTCCTGACTGAAGCAACATTCGAGTCAAAAGATGGGAGCACAAATGCTTTGAAGGCAACAAGGTTTTCTTATGCGCAAGTTCTCTTCTTAAAACGGCATGTATGGATAAAAGTGAGGACTTATCTATTTGGCTTGTTGGAGATCGATATGTAGGCTTGTTCCCTTTTCTCCCTTTCGGGGTCGAGCCCGCGGCAAGGATCATGTAGTTAGTGCAGAGGGAAGCAGTAGCAACATATGATCTCTTCTACATGCTCATGACAAATTCATGTTTATGCTCATGATATGCTATGCATGCATGCATGTTTTTGGGCCCCCAGCGCTTCGTTTATTTATCTGCTGCTCAGGGTCTGCGCCTGTCTTTGTACAAAGGGTTTCATGCAGCATCTACAAGGCTTGTACAAAAGGGTGGCTACCGGGCAGGGCCCGGCAGCCGCATCCTACAGGTAGAACTTATGAAGATGCTCAATGTTCCATGAGTTTTGCACCTTGGTGCCATCTTCGGTCTCTAGACGGACCGCGCCGGATTTGGTGAGTTGTACTACCCAGTAAGGGCCTTCTCACTTCAGCGTCAACTTGTTGGAACCCTTGGCGGACTGAACACGCCTAAGGACAAGGTCGCCTTCCTCAAGGCTCCGGGCACAGACCCCGCGGCTGTTATAGCGGCGCAAGGCCTGCAGGTACCGTGCAGCATGTACAGCGGCCCGAAGATAGTTCTCCTCAAGTAGCACAGCATCGTCATGCCGATGATGTTCTTGCACTACTTCGTCATAGGTAAGTACTCAAGGTGACCCTTATATGAGTTTCGTGGGGAGCATTGCTTTTGCCACATAGAATAGGGCGAAGGGAGTCTGGCTGGTAGCTCGATTCAGTGTTGTACAGAGGGACCAAAGAACCACCGGCAGCTCGTCGATCCATCGCCCACCACACTTCTGCAGCATATCAAATGTTCTTGTCTTGAGCCCTCGCTGCACTTCTGCATTCGCCCTCTTAGCTTGTCCGTTGCTTCTGGGATGAGCAACAGACGCGAATGAGACCTTGGTTCCGAGGGCATGAACGTATTCCATGAAGGCGTGGCTTGTGAACTAGGTGCCATTTTCAGTGATGACTCTGGCGGGTACTACGAAACGACACACCAATCCCTTCAAGAACTTGATAGCTGATTATGCGGTCACCGTCCTCACGGGCTCCACCTCCGGCCACTTTGTAAACTTGTCGATGGCAACATGCAAGAATTCAAAGCCCCCAGTAGCACGGGGGAAGGGGCCCAATATGTCGAGCCCCCAGACCGAAAACAACCATGACAAAGGGGTCATCTAGAGGGTTTGAGCAGGCTGATGGATATTCTTGGAGTGGAACTGGCAGGCTTCACATCTGGTGAATTGCTTAGTTGCATCTTGGAGGGCCGAGGGCCAATAGAAAGATTGTCGGAAAGCTTTTCCAACCAAAGCTCTTGATCCAATATGAGAGCCGCACACGCCTTTGTGTACCTCTGCCAATAGTTCCTTTCCTTCTTCCTGGCAAATGCACTTCAGTTTCACACCGTTGGGCCTCCTTCGGTATAGTGTGCTGTCAACAAACTGATACATATAGGCCCTCTGGGCTAGTCTTTCAACTTCTTCTTGCTCTTCGGGAAGTTCTCCAGTTTGGAGGTAGCGGACGATGTGCTGTGCCCAAGTTGGAGTCTGTGGCCCGACAACTAGAGTTAGTGGCACCTCCTCACTCGCGGGAGAACTTGCCTCGACCATAAGGACCTGAGGTCCTATGGAAGAGTGCAGATCGCTGGGTGAGGAGGTGTCATTCCTGGTAGCCTTCTTACCAGGGGCCTCTGAAGGTACTACTGGTGAAGGCTTGCCGAAGTCTAGCTTCCTCCTCTTCTGGGCCATCGTTAACGGAGATACGGATGGCTGAGTCAAGTGGAGGACAAAGGTTCCTGGTTCCATAGGGATCTTTTGCGCATCACACTCTGACAGATAATCAGCAGTGCTGTTTTCCGAACGTGGTATGTGCTCTATTTGTAATCCGTCAAAGAGTTCTTTCAACTTCCTCACTTCATCAACGTATGCCTCCATTAACAGTCTTTGGTAATCCTTGTTGACTTGTCTCATTACTAGCTGCGAATATCCCTGGATGGTCAGCTTCTTGATCCCCAATTCTATCGCAATTCTGAGCCGGCAAGGAGCCCTTCATATTCCACAATGTTGTTGGTAGCCCTTTCTCGACGATAGTGCATTTGAACCACATACTTCAGGTGTTTTCTGGTGGGGGCGATGAAGAGCACGACATCCCCCACACCCTATAATGAGAAAGCACCATCGAAGTACATGATCCATTCTTGTGGTGCTTCCTTGATGGGGATGACTGTTTTTGATGTCTCTTCATCTGGAGTTGGCATCCACTCTTCAATAAATTCCACCAGTGCTCTGCTTTGGATGGTTGAGGTGCTTTCATACTATAGCCCAAAGCTTGACAATTCCAGCGCCCATTCAACTATCGTGTCGGTGGCTTCCGGGTTCCTCAATATGCATTGCAGAGGAAAGCGGGTGATAACCGTGATCCCGTGGGCTTGGAAGTAGTGGTGCAGCTTCCTCAAGGCCATGATGAGGCCAAAGATTAATTTTTGCACTCCAGAATACCTTGATCTAGTCCCCTGCAACAAGGAGCTGACAAAGTAAACTGGTCGCTGCACTACCTTCTTCCTCGCCACCATCTTGGAGTTGTATTCCCTATCTGGCCCTCCTTTCTCTTGCCCTGCGCTCAATTCTGCCGCGACTGCTTCACTCCCTTCTCTGGGAAGGGCAGTAGCAGCCGCTGCTCCTTCTTCTGCCTCCCATTGTGCCACCAGGGCTGCACTAACCACTTGATTGGTCGCCGCTAGATATAGCAGCAACATATCTTGTGGTTTGGGGGCAACCAAGGTGGGAATGGAGGAAAGGTAGGTTTTAAGTCTTGTAGTGCTACTTCTGCGTGTGGGGTCCACTTCATGGGCCCTTCCTTCTTCATAATTTTAAAGAACAGTAGGGTGCACTTGGTGGACTTGGAGATGGACCTGCTCAGCATGGCAACACATCTAGTTAGACGCCTCACGTCCTTGACAGTTCGGGTTGCTAGAAGCTGCTCAATTGCTCTGATCTTGTCGGGATTCGCCTCTGTCCCTCAATGAGAGACAAAGAAGCCAAGTAGCTTGCCGGAGGGAACGCCAAACACACATTTCTCTGGATTAAGCTTCAGGTTGATCTTGTGCAGGTTTGCAAAGATCTCTTCCAAATCTTGAATGAGGGTTGATCTATGCTTGGTCTTGACCACGATGTCATCCATGTACGCTTCAATATTCCTATGCAATTGAGGTTCGAAACCAATCTGCACGGCTCTTGCAAAGGTGGACCCGATGCTCTTTAACCCGAAGGGCATTCGTACAAAACAGTACATGCCGCATGGGGTTTTGAACGCTGTCTTCTCCTCGTATTCCTTGGACATGAATATCTGGTGGTACCCGGAGTAGGCATCCAAGAAGGAAAGCAGGTCACACTCGGAGGTGGAATCCACAATCTGATTGATGCGCGGCAAGTGGAACGGGTCCTTCGGGCATGCTTTATTTAGATATGTGAAATCTGTGCAAAGCCTCCATTTCCCATTCGCCTTGTGCACCACCATTGAATTTGCCATCCATGTTGGATGCAACGCTCCTCTAACCAAACCAGCACTTCAAGTTTCTTGATCTCATCGGCA
This sequence comes from Triticum dicoccoides, assembly GCF_002162155.2. Lineage (NCBI taxonomy): Eukaryota > Viridiplantae > Streptophyta > Magnoliopsida > Poales > Poaceae > Triticum > Triticum dicoccoides. The sequence continues at coordinate 408,549,432 of NC_041385.1, forward strand.
ATGAATTGTTGCTGCTCCAAAGCTTGCTTCCGGACCTTCTGCTTGACGGGCCGAGCATCCGGGCAGACAGCAATGTGGTGCTCGATTACCTCCCTGGGAATGTCGGGGATGTCAGATGGTTGCCAAGTAAACACATAGACATTCGCCTGCGGGAAGGCAATGAGAACTCTTTCCTATTTGTCGTTAAGGGTGGAGCTGATGGTGAACGTATCATCAGCGCCAACCAGCCCCGTCGGGACCTTCTTCACAGCAGGCATAGCAACCTTTGCTTTCTTGTTATTGGAACTTTCCGGCAAATCATCGACAGGCGCAACACACTCAGGAGAGGCGCGCTTCCCAGATCCCTTATCGGTATCCTTGCTAGCTTTCTTTCCTTTCTTACTTTCCTTGGCGGGGACTGCGGCTTCCGCGGCCTCGACAGTGACCACGTCTCGATACATCTTGTCCATGCATATGATTGCGTCCTTCTTGTTCGATGGAATGGAAATGACACCCATCGACCCTGGCATCTTCAGTGTGTTATAGGCATAGTGAGATGCCGCCATGAATCTTGCCAGGGCTGGACGACCAAGGACTCCATCTTACGGTGGGGGAAGGTCAACCACATCAAACACAACCTTCTCAGTTCGGTAGTTCAACCCCCCTCCGAATGTTACCCGCAGTGTGATCTTTCCCTTAGGATGAATCCTGCCAGGGTTGATCCCTTGGAAAGTACTAGTAACCTTGAGCTCTTCATCTGCTATCTGAAGCTTGTTGAGCACCTTGAGGGAAACCAGATTCAACCCAGCCCCGCTGTCAACCAACATCTTTTTGACCTTGAGGTTGCGGATTTTTGGTGAAACCAACAACGGCAAGCACCCTACCGCGATGGTGTGGTCAGGGTGATTCTCTTCGTCAAAGATGATGGGCGTGCGGGACAACTTGAGAGGCTTCGGAAAATCTGCCGCTGGCTCCACAGCATTGACCTCACGTGCCCACTGTTTAAGCTGGTGGTGAGAGGAGTGCAAGGACGCACCTCCGTTAATGCACAGGGCGTCAGTGGCCTTCTGGAACTCCTGCTCGCTGGTTTCCTCCTCATCAACTTCATCACTCTCATCATCATGTTCCTTCTTCTCACGGCCTCTGGCTGGTTTCGCTTGGTGCTGAGGGGCCTTGCCGAGACGACATCCTTTGCCACCTCTACCCTTCCTGCCAACGCCATCTTCGTCTCTCTCTCTTTGTCACACTTCTCGTACTCAGCCTTCTGCTTTTTGTCGAGTTGCTCAACTTGGTGACACTCTTGGAGATCATAGCCCTTGGTCCGATGGATCTTGCAGTACGGCCCGCCAGGTTTCCCAGTTTTCTCGGCTGCCGTAGCTTCCCGGCAGTCAGTCCACACGGCAACCTCCTTGCTGGGGGCTTCGACCTTGGCCTTCTTGCCGGTACTAGGGACACCAGATCCTTCGACCGCCAGAACCATTTTCTCCTTGCACTTCTTGTTGTGTTTCTTGTTCTTCTTCTTTTGATTGGTAGCATCGTCATCGTCCTCTGAGTCAACGTTGACGCCATCTTCTTCTCCGGGGGTTCGTCTCCCCTCCACTGTTCGGTCACACTTATCTGCCAAAGTGTACAACTCATTCATAGTCTTGGGAAATCGAACGTTCATTTTGGAATGTATCCTGCGGTTGCGTACGTTGGATTGGAATGCAGCTATCGTAGCTGCCGGGTGGATGTCTGGAATGTTCCTGTGCACCCGGCTGAACCTCTGCATGTACTTCCGCAAACTCTCTCCTTCCTTCTTCGGAAGGAGCTGCAAGTCCCTGGGCCACCCGGGTTCTTGATGGCCGCCCGTGAAGGCACCAACAAACTCATGGCACAGGCCAGCCTAGGTCGATATGGAGTTCTCCGGCAAGTGCATCAGCCACGACCTCAAATTTGGCTTGAGCGCCAAAGCGAAGTAGTTGGCGAGCACCTTCTCATCTCTTCCTCCGGCAGCTTGAACAACGATGGTGTAGATGCTCAAGAACTCTGCCAGGTTCAGTCTTCTATCGTACTTTTCTGGTATCTCTGGCTTGAATGTACGAGCAGACGACCAGCAGACTTGTCATAGCTCTTGAGTGAAGGCGGGGCACCCAACCTCGAAAGGCAGGTATCTGCCTCCCTCGGGCGCGGGCTCGTCGACGTCAGGGCTACTGTGCCTATTAGACTGGCGGCACGTTTCGCGGCGTCGTTCTATGGTAACGCATGCGTCTTCCCTCCGCCTGACTTCCAAGATTTATCGCTGGTCCCGACGGGCTCGAGGATCAGATGAAGCCATCAACACGTCATCAGGTTCTTGGTCGCGCGGCTTTGGCCGCAGCCCCTGCGCTAGCGGCCCTAAAGGGGACTGCATCATAGGGGTGGCCCCTTCGGTACGGCCAACAGCTCGGGCCGTTGTCGCGGCTTGCGGAGGCCGTGGCGGGCCTGCCCGCTGTAATCATCCCGCCTCAACGAAACCAATCAGGCTCTGAATGGTGGCTCTCTACTCATCCATTTGATTGGCTGCCTGACGAAAATCTCAACAGGAGTTGGGCCCGTGCCATGGCTTCCGAAGTGGTGCTTGGCATAGACGATGACGGAGATCGCGAAGTCGCCTGGCTTCCGACGGTGCCGGTAGTGATAGCACCGTGCTCTCGTCGCCGTGAGCCGGTCGCCAGGGTGGCGTGGCGACAAGGTGGATGTTCTTTGGGGGTCGCCGACCTCATTCGGCACACCATCTTGGTTAGCTTGCCCTGGGGACGGCGCATGCCCCATAGCCGCACCCATAGTGGGGGCAGCTAGGGCGTTGCGATTCGCACCAGAGCGAGTGGCATCACAGCGGCTATGTCCTTCAATGGGGTGGGGCAGCGGAAATGGAATATTCTCCCCACTTGCATCTTGTGGAGCATGGCCGCTGGGATGATGTCCTGCTCCAATGCCTCCTGCTCCCGTTTCGACCGCAGGGAGAACAGTGATGATGTCGCCTGCGCCGGTCACGTCCCTCGCAGCGTCCACTTTACCGAGCATCCCCGTAGCCCCCATGGCATCAGTGGCCGCACGAGATGGGGGCCTTCGAGGTGGACGGGTGAGCTGTAGCACCAGACTTTTTCTTGAGTGCCATGGATGATGAAGCCGTCAATGAAGATGACGTGCTGCTTACACCCTCGGGTTCGCGCAAGCGCTCCCCCCTACCTAGCGCACCAAACATGTCACGGTTTCACACGGCCACCTATGGGGCCATCAGCCCCTTGTGGTTCGGAAAGGGGCAAGAGCGCGTTGCACAAAGAGCGGAGAACATAGAGAAACACAATAGTGATGACACATGCAGTTTTTACCCAGGTTCGGGCCACCGAGAGGCATAAAACCCTACTCCTGCTTTGGTGGATTGATGAAATGACAGTGGTGGAAACGCGTCACTCTGTCCTGGCAAGGCCGCCTCGGGACAAGAGCAGCTACGCGTGTATGAGTGTACAAGGGTCCGAATCCTCTCTAAAGTTGCCTCGGTCCTCCTTTTATAGGTTAAGGGGTTACCACAATGGCAAAGTGGTCATTATGCACTGATTAGATAGCAAATAGTGCTATCATACCTAACTCTACACACAGGACAAGGCACATTAAATGCACCGCTCAGTGTCACATCATGGGAGTAGCCCGACAAGCCTTGTTGCGTCACTTCAGCTGCCTCTCACCATGTCTGCCTGACACGCTTCTGGACGGGTGTCATGTAGGGTGAATCTTCCTCCCAAATGGCTGCCATGTGCTAGGAGATAGCCAGTTAATCACTTGGGGCTCGACACCACACGGATAAGTGACTTGTGTCGCTATGACGTGGAGCGGTGGAGCCTTGGTGGGGTTGGTGTCCTTAGTGTCCCTGGCAAGCTTGCCGGGGGAGTCTTGAGACTTGTCTTTGGTGCGGTATCGACCCGACTGGGCTCACCTGCCCGGCAAGGGAGGCCTTTCCTTAGTGAAATCTCGCTTCTTTGGCTTGTCTTGGTCTTCTTGATCCACCCTTGACTCCTCAAAGAGCTATATCTCTTCTGCTTGGCCTTGTCTGGTTGTCGCAACCTTGCTTTGTTCATGTGTACAATCTAGGCAACATACGCCAAGGTCTGGGCAACATACGCCAAGGCCTGTTGCACCGACTCACCCCTGAACAACAAGATTTCTACGAGACAATTTTTCTTGATAAGAAGCCCATTGTCAGTGACATTAAGTGGGTGGACTAGAAGTATATCGATGCATATGAAGACTACTTCCCCCATGTTTATTACAGCTTTAGGCTTGCAGGTGTTGACAAGTTTATTGGTCAGAAGCTCACAAAGTGGAATGACGAGATGATCATGCAGTTCTATTCCACAACACACTTCTATCCAGATGGGAAGATTACATGGATGACTGAGGGACACAAGTACCAGTCATCAATCTCTGAGTGGGCTACTCTCATTGGTGCTCCTGAGGAGGATGAAGATGATATCGATGTTTGAAGCCCAGGATGGACCACAATTCCATGGCTAATATGTATAAGCCCATTCCTGATAATGATTTGGAAACTCACAAGCTTGGGTCAGTCAAGCATCTGCTAGTGGGTTTGTCCACAACTAACACGATCTTGAGGCACACTCTTTTGCCCAAGTCTATAGATAACAAGATGATATGCGGCCACTCCATCAATTTTCTTCACTTGTTTGATTCCCCACCGCAAAAGTTCAAAGATATGAGTTTGATAGTAGAGACGGTCAAGAGTACTATTGCTAACCAGAAAAGGTCTTGTGGATATGCCCCCACACATTCAGATGCTCATCAACTCCCAAGTTAGGACGAAGACGTATTTACTTGATCGTGAGCTCCTCCCTCTTCAGCCAGAGGTCGAGGACAATGTAGTGGTGATGGATCCTTCACACCCTACATTAGTTGAGGCTCAAGAGAAGGTCAGGCAGCAGTAACAGCAAAGGCAACAAAGGAAGCCACTACACCCAATGCCCCAATAGCAAATCTCAAGACAAAGCAAGACCAAATGACATATCCACTGGAAGCAACACTGAGGATTGAGCGAAGTCTGGCCAACTTAGCCAAGAACCAGGAGAGCTTAGAGAGGATTGTGGAATACAAGATGTACAACTTAGATGTCAAGGTCACAGAGATCCAGTCTATTGTGGAGAAGCTTCAAGATGATGCTGAGGACGGAGCTGAGCAACCTACTACCGACAGGTTTCAATCTGTGCCAAGGGAAACCAAATCTTTAGCCTTGTGATATGTATCCTACGTATCTATAATTTTGATTGTTCCATGTTGTTATATTATCATTCTTGGATGTTTTACATTCATTTTATAGCAACTTTATATCATTTTTGGGACTAACCTATTGACATAGTGCCCAGTTCCAGTTGTTGTTTTTGCTTTTTTTACTTCGCAGAATATCCATATCAAATGGAGTCCAAACACAGCGAAACTTTTTGGAGATTTTTTTCATCTCAGAAGACAACTTGGGAGCCAAGAAAGTGCAGAAGGGGAGCCCCATGGGGCCCACCTGGGCACGCGAAAGGTCCCTGGCGCGCCCTGATGGGTGGTGGGGCCCATGGGGGTCTCCTCCACCGCCTGTCAACTCTATAAATTCTTAGATATTCCAGAAACCCTAGGGGAGTCATCGAAACACAATTCCAGCCGCCGCAAGTTCCAGAACCACTAGATCCAATCTAGAGCCCTATTCTAGCACTTTGCGGGAGGGGAACATGATCACAGAGGGGTTCATCATCCTCATTGGTGCTCCTCCAATGATGCGTGAGTAGTTCACCATAGACCTATTGATGAGGACATCAAAACCATTGTTACACCCACAGCCCCTGCTGCTATACATACTAGACCAATTACTAGAGCTCCCGCACGCCAATTAAATTACCAGGTACTTTCGTTTCTTGGTAATGATTCTAATGTTCATGAGAATATGATGTTGCCTAAATTGGATACATTTGTTTTGCTTAAAAATGATGGGCCTAGCTTGGAGAAGGATGGACATTGGAGTAAGAACAAGCATGGAGATGATGGCATGCGCAAGGGGAACAAGAACGGAGTTACAATTGATGATTTCAGGATGTTGAAGCCACCATAATGAGTGCATGAAGCCTTGGACAAAATATACAAGATGCTACTTCATAACTTTCATCCATAGGCTATTCTAGGTGCTGCGTCACCTTATTATTGGGCCATGCCCATGTAATTTCGAAATACTTGAGTATAGGTTGTTTTTAGAGTCCGTATGTGTGGGGAAACAAGAGATAGGGTTGGTTTCGGACCCCTTCCCTAAGGGCCACGAAATTCCAGCCTCTTCCTCCATATATACATCCCTTAGGGCATCGTTTAGACTTTGGGTTTTGTTTAGATTAAAATTTCGCCATAGCTGCAACTTTGCGTACTTCATTTGTGTTCAACGACCAGACCAAGACGTCATAGAACCCCATCTTGATCGATAAAACTTTCATCTTATATTCACAATATCCAGATTGAAATCTCAATTTCTTGCTTGTTCTTCGTTTGCTCGCAGGAAATAGACCCTCGTGGTCAGGTTGATCATTCTCCAGCGTGGTCAATAACCTCTCGGAGTTGGTTTAGCGATTGCTAAGGCGCGACGCCCTCGCACGTACGTAGTCGGATCATCAAAGTCTACTCCTCTGAAACGATAATCACCATCTCATTGAAAGACGTGACACTTTGCCTCTATCACCTATGGGTCCGTAGAAAGTAGTTAGATGGCTTCTTCTCTCTTTTTGATTCTCAATACAATGTTCTCCTCGATGTTCTTGGAGATCTATTTGATGTAATAACTTTTTGCGGTGTGTTTGTTGGGATCCAATGAAGTGCGAGTCTATGATCAAATCTATCTATGAATATTATTTTAGTTTTCTTTGATCTCTTATATACATGATTGTTATAGCCTCATATTTCTTCTCCGAAACTTTGGTTTGGTTTGGCTAACTAAATTGATTTTTCTTGCAATGGGAAGAGGTGCTTTGTGATGGGTTCAATCTTTGCGGTGTCCTCACCCAGTGACAGAGGGGTAGCGAGGCACACATGTATCATTGCTATCAAGGATAAAAGAATGAGGTATATTCCTAGTTGAATAGATCTTGTCTACATAATTTCATCATTCTTATTGCATTACTCCGTTTCTCCATGAACTTAATACACTAGATGCATATTAGATAGCGGTTGATGTGTGGAGTAATAGTAATAGATGCAGGCAGGAGTCGGTCTACTAATCTTATATGTGATGCCTATATTCATGATCATTTCCTTGGATATCGTCATAGTTATTTTCTCTTCTATCAATTGCCCAACAGTAATTTGTTTACCCACCGTATGCTATTTTCTCGAGAGAAGCCACTAGTGAAATCTACGGCCCCCAGGTCTATCTTTTATCATATTGTTTTCAGATCTATTATTCCAAAACCCCAAAAATACCTTGCTGCACTTTTTATTTACTTATATTATTTTGTATTTTTGCTATTATTTATCCAATCTCATACAATTTAATCTATCTTTTTACCGTAGAGGGATCGACAACCCCTCTTACACGTTGGGTTGCAAGTATTTGTTCTTTGTGTGCAGGTACCATTTGCATAGTGTTGCTGGGTTCTCCTACTAGATTGATAACCTTGGTTTCATAAGTGAGGAAAATACTTACCGTAGTTGTGCTGCATCATGCCTTCCTCTTTGGGGATATACGAACACAGATTCAAGCTATCGTCAAACACCATCAACATCTATGAGGTACCCAATCACAAATCTCATCTCCTTGCAATTTACATTAATTACCATTTGCCGCTCGGTTTCATCTTCCCCACTTCTAAAACATTTTTACAAAAATACAAGCATGTTTTCCATTTGCTTTTTTTCCGTTTTCCTCTTTGCTTGTTTGCTATCTTTGCTTGTGTTGCCATGTGTCTTCTATTTGCTTGCATCTTCGCTTGCTAAAAATCTATTGATATGGATCCTCATCCACTTGCTAATATTTTCAAAATACCAAATTAAGATGAACCAATTGCTAGTGAGTTGAGTGCACTTGATTATCTCTATGAAGTTTTGCTTGAAAATCATGAATCTGGAAATTGTGTTGAAGTGTTAAACAAAGAAACTTATAAATTGATTCATGATAGCTCCTTGAATGAAAAGCATGATTCAATGATGTTATTACAAATTCTATTAATGTAAATTATGTTAATAATATGCAAAACCACAAGCCTGGGGATGATCTTTTTGTTATGTCCACTACTAGTTGCAATGATCATGATTGGGGTGATAATGTTTCTTGTGATCTTGAAAAAAAATTAAGCTTCATGGTGAATATGATATTGATAATAATGTTTGCAATAATATTGAAAGTGGGCTCGGAAGAGTGTCAACTTTAGGAAATAGTAATCCCACATATTTGGAGAGTGTTCAATCGTTTGATTTTTTTTGATAAAAGTGGGTTTGGAGAGGTCATGATTTTAGTTGATGTTAATCCCACTATCTTGGAAGAATATAAAACTTTTATGAATATGGATCATGAAGAGAAAATTTTATATGATAGCTATATTTTTGAATTTGATTATGATCCTACATGTAATTATTATGAGAGAGGAAAATATGGTTATAGAAATTTTCATTTTATTAAATTACCTTTCGTTATGTTGAGATTGCTATTGTTTCTTACTTCTTCCTTGCATATGCTAGTTTTTGCTTGCCTTGATAATTTGCTGGCTTATAAAATTCCTATGCATAGGAAGTATGTTAGACTTAAACTTATTTTTAACATGCTACATGATACTCTCTTTGTGCTTCAATTCTTTCTTTCATGTGAGCATCATTGAAATCTCAAAGCCAATCTTAATGGCTATAAAGAAAGAGCTTGTTGGGAGACAACCCAATAGTTATCTTTTAATTTTTAGTTTCTTTTTTGTTTTTCAATAATTGCACAATTATGCTACTGTTAGGATTGTGTTTTTTAAGTTTTAATTAGTGTTTGTGCGAAGTAAATCCTTTAGGATCATGTTGGGTGATAGTTGATTTGATCTTGTTGAAAAACAGAAACTTTTGCACCCAGTAGAAGAATTTTTAAAAATCAGAGAAGAGAGATAAAATTCTGAATTTTTTACACAATATTTGTATAAAAATTTCCTACGCTTTTCGAATTATTCAGGATTTTTGGAGCTACAAAAGTATGGTTAGAGTTCAGATTACTACAGACTGTTCTGTTTTTGACAGATTCTGTTTTCGTTGCATTGTGTGCTTATTTTGATGAATCTATGGATTGTATCAGGGGGTGAAAGCCATGGTGAAGTTAGAATAGAGTAAGTATAATGCAATAATAAAATATGAATGGGTTGCAAGAGTACTTAAAGTTGTGATTTGCTTTATTATACTAAGAGATCTCACGAAGGTTTTGTTAAGTTTTGTGTGATTGAAGTTTTCAAGTTTTGGGTGAGATCACGATGGATGAAGGAATAAGGAGTGAAAATAGCCTAAGATTGGGGATGAACATGGAACCCAAGGTAATATTCAAGGAGAACCAAGAAACTAAGCTTGGGGATGCCCCGAAAGGCATCCCCTCTTTCTTCTAACAACCATCGGTAATTTTACTTGGAGCTATATTTTTAGTCATCACATATCATGAGTTTTGCTTGGAGCGTCTTGTATTATATGAGTCCTTGCTTGTTTTTTTTTTTAGTTTTTCACAATCATCCTTGCTGGACACACCTATTTGAGAGAGCCATAATTATGCTAAGATTTGTTAGAATTGCTCTTTGTGCTTCACTTAATTTTTTTGAGCTATGGAATTATTCTAGTGCTTCACTTATATCATTTTGAGCACGGTGGTGCTTTAATTTTTGAAGAAATACTCTCATGATTCAGTTATATTAATTTGGGAGTTAGCAAAATTTTAAAGAAATTCTCTCATTCTTCACTTATATTATTTTGAGAGATGAATTTTTTTATGCTCGTGTTCTTCACTCAAATTTGTTTGAGCTTGTCAAAAACAATGGTAATATATGAAATTAGTCCCAAAGTGATAGATATTCAAGAGGGATATAATATAAACTTTCATGAAGATCATTGGACAAAAAAACTTGATTCTTTTTAATAGTTTTGAGATATGATGATAGTAATATATGAGTCATGTTGGTGAGTAATTATGCTTTAGTAAGAAAATGGGTGTAAGGTTTGTGATTACCTATGCAAGCAAAAAAGTCAATAGTTATGCAATGAAATTACATGGTACTTGTGGTGCATTATTCGGTGTTAGTTATGTTTAATGCTCGTTTATGAGAATTTTCGTTTCTTGGTTTGTTGCTTCTCAATCTATTTGCTAGCCTCCATTTGTACTAAGTGGGAATACTACTTGTGCATCCAAAATCCTTAAACCCAGTTATGCAATATGAGTCCACCATACCTATCTATAGGCCGTATTTCCGTGCCATTCTAAGTAAATTTGTATGTACCAACTCCAATTTTCAAAATGAATTTCCTTTTTGTGTGCCCGTACCGCTCATGAAGCGATAGGGGGTGGCCAATATTTTTCCATTCTAGGTGTGTTATTCTCAAGATGAGTATTTATTCACTTGTCATTGCACGAGAGTGTGGCAGTAATAGGGATGCCCAGTCCCAAAATGAAAAATAAATTTACTTTATTTTGTCAAATAATAAATTCCTTGGAAAGTGTTGGTATGGAAGGAACCCGTGGATACGGCTAGCCATGGATTGTGAAAGAATGGTGGAAAAAGGAATAAACTTTATTTTATGTTTGGGAACCGTCTATGATGTATCTAGCATGTAAAGTTTTGGGAACTACTCAGTCGTTTTCATTGACGGGAAAAGCATGCCTCTCAAAATAGTTTATCTCTAAATTTAAGCTTTGAGCTCTCGCACCTCTACAAATATCTGCTTCCCTCTACGAAGGGCTTATCTATTTACTTTTATGAAATTTTTATTTTTATTTGAGTCTCCATCTCCTCTTATAAAGCACCAACTAGGGAGCACTATGATCATACTTGCGCATTGGATGTAGCTAATATTCGAGTGTGTTTTGTGAATGGATCAATGATTGAGTATAATGGGCTAGGGATAGATTTCTTTAGTGTTCATATTTTGAAAGACATGGTTGCTTGTTGATATGGTTTAGTATTGAAGTCTTCATGTCAATTATAGACTATTGCTTTGAACCATCTAATAGTCCAAATGTCAATGCTACAAAAGAAAAGAATATGTGACGAGCATGTTAGGTAGCATTCCTGATGACCCACAGGTATATGGGGTCAATTGTAGCCTTTTCTATAAGTAAGAGTTTCGAACCCAACGAGGAGCAGAAGGAAATGACAAGTGGTTTTCAGCAAGGTAATGTCTGCAAGTGCTAAAATTGTAAGTAGCGGAGTAGTTTGATAGTAAGATAATTTGTAATGAGCAAGTAACGATAGTAGTAACTAAAGTGCAGCAAGGTAGACCAATCCTTTTGGGGCAAAGGACAGGCCAAAACAGTCTCTTATGATAAGCAAAGTGCTCTTGAGGGTACACGGGAATTTCATCTAGTCACTTTCATCATGTTGGCTTAATTCGTGTTCATTACTTTGATAATCTGATATGCGGGTGGACCGGTGCTTAGGTGTTGTTCTTAGTTGAACAAACCTCTTACTTATGATTGACCCTCTCGCAAGCATCCGGAACTACGAGAAAAGTATTAAGAATAAATTCTAACCATAGCATTAAACTTTTGGATCCAATCGGTCGCTTACAGAATAGCGCATAAACTGGGGTTTAAGCTTCTGTCACTCTCGCAACCCACCATCTAATAACTACTCCACAATGCATTCCCTTAGGCCAAAATATTGTGAAGTGTCATGTAGTCGACATTCACATGACACCACTAAGAGAATGATAACATACATATCATCAAAATATCGAACACATGTCAAGTTCACATGATTACTTGCAACATGATTTCTCCCATTACCTCAAGAATGAAAGTAACTACTCCAAATGATAAACATGCTCAAGATCAGATAGGTATTAAATTGCATAATGGATCTGAACATATAACCTTCCATCAAATAAACCATATAGTAATCAACTACAAGATGTAATCAACACTACTAGTCACCCACAAGCATCAGTCTATAGTTTTGATACAAAGATTGAACACAAGAGATGAACTAGGGTTTGAGAGGAGTTGGTGCTGTGAATATGTTGATGAAGATAGCCCTCCCCAAGATGGGAGAGTTGTTGGCGATGATGATGACGATGATTTCCCCCTCCAGGAGGGAAGTTCCCCTGGCAGAATTGCTCCGGCGGAGGGCAAAAGTGCTCCTGCCCAAGTTCTGACTTGAGGTAGCGGTGCTTCGTATTTTTTCTAGGTCAAAATGACTTATATACCACAAGATGGGCACCGGAGGTGGGCCGAGGAGGGCAACACCCACCAAGGCATGCTTGGGCCTCCTGGCGCGCCCAGGTGGGTTGTGCCCACCTGGTGGCCCCCCTCTGGTACTTATTGACTCCAATAATTCTTAAATATTCCATAAAAATTCCTCGGGAAGTTTCAGCTCATTTGGAGTTGTGGAGAACAGGTAGCCTCACATAGCTTTTTCAGCTCCAGATTTCCAGCTGCCAGAATTCTCCCCCTTTGTGCGTACCTTGCATATTATGAGAGAAAAGGCATGTGTTGTCATTTGATTAACGAGATCACATCATTAGGATAATGATGTGATTGACTTGACCCATTCCGTTAGCCTAGCACTTGATCGTTTAGTATTCTGCTATTGCTTTCTTCATGACTTATACAAAGTTCCTACAACTATGAGATTATGCAACTCCCGTTTACCGGAGGAACACTTTGTGTGCTACCAAACGTCACAACGTAACTGGGTGATTATAAAGGAGCTCTACAGGTATCTCCAAAGGTAGATGTTGAGTTGGCGTATTTCGAGATTAGGTTTTGTCACTCCGATTGTCGGAGAGGTTTCTCTGGGCCCTCTCGGTAATGCATATCACTATAAGCCTTGCAAGCAATGTAGCCAATGAGTTGGTTACGAAATGATGCATTACATAACGAGTAAAGAGACTTGCCGGTAACGAGATTGAACTAGGTATTGAGATACCGACGATCGAATCTCGGGCAAGTAACATACCGATGACAAAGGAAACAACGTATGTTATTATGCGGTTTGACCGATAAAGATCTTCGTAGAATATGTAGGAGCCAATATGAGCATCCAGGTTCTGCTATTGGTTATTGATCGGAAACAGTTCTAGGTCATGTCTACATAGTTCTCGAACCCGTAGGGTCCGCACACTTAACGTTACGATGACAGTTTTATTATGAGTTTACAAGTTTTGATGTACCAAAGGTAGTTCGGAGTCCTGGATGTGATCACGGACATGACGAGGAGTCTCGAAATGGTCGATACATAAAGATTGATATATTGGAAGCCTATATTTGGATATCGGAATCGTTCTGGGTGAAATCGGGATTTTACCGGAGAACCAGGGGGTTACCGGAACCCCCACGGGGGTTAATTGGCCTACATGGGCCATAAGGGAGAAGAGGAGGGCCGGCCAGGGCAGGCCGTGCGCCCCCTCCCCCTAGTACGATTAGGACAAGGAAGGGGGGGCGGCGCCCCCCTTTCCTCTTTCCCCCTTCCCCCTTCCTTCTCCAACAAGGCAAGAGGGGGGAGTCCTACTCCCGGTGGGAGTAGGACTCCTCCAGGCGCACCGCTAGGGGGCCAGCCGCACCTCCCCCCTCCCTCCTTTATATAAGGGGGCAGGGGGCACCCCATGACACACAAGTTGATCTTCGTGATCGTTCCTTAGCCGTGTGCGGTGCCCCCCTCCACCATATTCCACCTCGGTCATATCGTTGCGGTGCTTAGGAGAAGCCCTACGTCGGTAGAACATCATCATCGTCACCACGCCGTTGTGCTGACGGAACTCATCCCCGACACCCTGCTGTATCAGAGTCCGGGGATCGTCATCGAGCTGAACGTGTGCTGAACTTGGAGGTGCCGTACGTTCGGTGCTTCGATCGGTCGGATCGTGTAGACATGTAACTACATCAACCGCCTTGTCATAACGCTTCTGATTTCGGTCTACGAGGGTATGTGGACACACTCTCCCCTCTCGTTGCTATGCATCACAATGATCTTGCGTGTGCGTAGGAATTTTTTTGAAATTACTACGTTCCCCAACAGTGGCATCCGAGCCTAGGTTTTATGCGTTGATGTTATATGCACGAGTAGAACACAACTGATTTGTGGGCGATACAAGTCATACTGCTTACCAGCATGTCATACTTTGGTTCAGCGGTATTGTTGGATGAAGCGGCCCAGACCGACATTACGCGTACGCTTACGCGAGACTGGTTTTACCGCCGTGCTTCGCACACAGGTGACTAGCGGGTGTCTGTTTCTCCAACTTTAGTTGAACCGAGTGTGGCTACGCCCGGTCCTTGCGAAGGTTAAAACAACACTAACTTGACGAACTATCATTGTGGTTTTGATGCGTAGGTAAGAACGGTTTTTGCTCAGCCCGTAGCAGCCACGTAAAAATTGCAACAACAAAGTAGAGGACGTCTAACTTGTTTTTGCAGGGCATGTTGTGATGTGATATAGTCAAGATGTGATGCTATATTTTATTGTATGAGATGATCATGTTTTGTAACCGAAGTTATCGGCAACTGGCAGGAGCCATATGGTTGTCGCTTTATTGTATGAAATGCAAACGCCCTGTAATTGCTTTACTTTATCACTAAGCGGTAGCGATAGTCGTAGAAGCAATAGAAGGCGTAACGACAATGATGCTACAATGGAGATCAAGGTGTCACGCCGGTGATGATGGTGATCACGACGGTGCTTCGGAGATGGAGATCACAAGCACAAGATGATGATGGCCATATCATATCACTTATATTGATTCATGTGATGTTTATCCTTTATGCATCTTATCTTGCTTTGATTGACGGTAGCATTTTAAGATGATCTCTCACTAAATTATCAAGAAGTGTTCTCCCTGAGTATGCACCGTTGTGAAAGTTCTTCGTGCTGAGACACCACGTGATGATCGGGTGTGATAGGCTCTACGTTCAAATAAAACGGGTGCAAAATAGTTGCACACCCGAAATACTCAGGTTAAACTTGACGAGCCTAGCATATACAGATATGGCCTCAGAACACGGAAACCGAAAGGTTGAACATGAATCATATAGTAGATATGATCAACATAGTGATGTTCACCATTGAAACTACTCCATCTCACGTGATGATCGGACATGGTTTAGTTGATTTGGATCACGTGATCACTTAGATGACTAGAGAGATGTCTGTCTAAGTGGGAGTTCTTAAGTAATATGATTAATTGAACTTAAATTTATCATGAACTTAGTACCTGATAGTATTTTGCTTATCTATGTTTGTTGTAGATGGATGGCTCGTGCTGTTGTTCCGTTGAATTTTAATGCTTTCCTTGAGAAAGCTAAGTTGAAAGATGATGGTAGCAATTACACAGACTAGGTCCGTAACCTGAGGATTATCCTCATTGCTGCACAGAAGAATTACGTCCTGGAAGCACCGCTGGGTGCCAGGCCTGCTGCAGATGCAACTGACGATGTTAAGAACATCTGGCAGAGCAAAGCTGATGACTACTCGATAGTTCAGTGTGCCATGCTTTACGGTTTGGAACCGGGTCTTGAACGACGTTTTGAACGTCATGGAGCATATGCGATGTTCCGGGAGTTGAAGTTAATATTTCAAGCAAATGCCCGGATTGAGAGATATGAAGTCTCCAATAAATTCTATAGCTGTAAGATGGAGGAGAATAGTTCTGTCAGTGAACACATACTCAAAATGTCTGGGTATAATAATCACTTGATTCAACTGGGAGTTAATCTTCCTGATGATACTGTCATTGACAGAATTCTTCAATCACTGCCACCAAGCTACAAGAGCTTCGCAATGAACTATAACATGCAAGGGATGGACAAGACTATTCCCGAGCTCTTCGCAATGCTAAAGGCTGCGGAGGTAGAAATCAAGAAGGAGCATCAAGTGTTGATGGTCAATAAGACCACCAGTTTCAAGAAAAAGGGCAAAGGGAAGAAGAAGGGGAACTTCAAGAAGAACAGCAAACAAGTTGCTGCTCAAGATAAGAAACCCAAGTCTGGACCTAAGCTTGAGATTGAGTGCTTCTACTGCAAGCAGACTGGACACTGGAAGCGGAACTGCCCCAAGTATTTGGCGGATAAGAAGGATGGCAAAGTGAACAAAGGTATATGTGATATACATGTTATTGATGTGTACCTTACTAATGCTCGCAGTAGTACCTGGGTATTTGATACTGGTTCTGTTGCTAATATTTGCAACTCGAAACAGGGACTACGGATTAGGCGAAGATTGGCTAAGGACGAGGTGACGATGCGCGTGGGAAATGGTTCCAAAGTCGATGTGATCGCGGTCGGCACGCTACCTCTACATCTACCATCAGGATTAGTTTTAGACCTAAATAATTGTTATTTGGTGCCAGCGTTGAGCATGAACATTATATCTAGATCTTGTTTGATGCGAGATGGTAATTCATTTAAATTAGAGAATAATGGTTGTTCTATTTATATGAGTAATATCTTTTATGGTCATGCACACTTACAGAGTGGTCTATTTTTATTAAATCTCGATAGTAGTGATACACATATTCATAATGTTGAAGCCAAAAGATGCAGAGTTGATAATGATAGTGCAACTTATTTGTGGCACTGCCGTTTAGGTCATATCGGTGTAAAGCGCATGAAGAAACTCCATACTGATGGACTTTTGGAATCACTTGATTATGAATCACTTGGTACTTGTGAACCGTGCCTCATGGGCAAGATGACTAAAACATCGTTCTCTGGAACTATGGAGCGAGCAACTAATTTGTTGGAAATCATACATACTGATGTATGTGGTCCAATGAATGTTGAGGCTCGCGGCGGGTATCGTTATTTTCTCACCTTCACAGATGATTTGAGCAGATATGGGTATATCTACTTGATGAAACACAAGTCTGAAACATTTGAAAAGTTCAAAGAATTTCATAGTGAAGTGGAAAATCATCGTAACAAGAAAATAAAATTTCTACGATCTGATCCTGGAGGAGAATATTTGAGTTACGAGTTTGGTTTACATTTTAAACAATGTGGAATAGTTATGCAACTCATGCCACCCGGAACACCACAACGAAATGGTGTGTCCGAACGTCATAATCGTACTTTACTGGATATGGTGCGATCTATGATGTCTCTTACTGATTTACCGCTATCGTTTTGGGGTTATGCTTTAGAGACGGTCGCATTCATGTTAAATAGGGCACCATCAAAATCCATTGAGACGACGCCTTATGAACTGTGGTTTGGCAAGAAACCAAAGTTGTCGTTTCTTAAAGTTTGGGGCTGCGATGCTTATGTGAAGAAACTTCAACCAGATAAGCCCGAACCCAAATCGGAGAAATGTGTCTTCATAGGATACCCAAAAGAGACTATTGGGTACACCTTCTATCACAGATCTGAGGGCAAGATTTTCGTTGCTAAATTTGGATCCTTTCTAGAGAAGGAGTTTCTCTCGAAATAAGTGAGTGGGAGGAAAGTAGAACTTGATGAGGTAACTGTACCTGCTCCCTTATTGGAAAGTAGTTCATCACAAGAACTAGTTCCTGTGACAACTACGCCAATTAGTGAGGAAGCTAATGATATTGATAATGAAACTTCAGATCAAGTTTCTACTGAACCTCGTAGGTCTACCAGAGTAAGATCCACACCAGAGTGGTACGGTAATCCTATTCTGGAAGTCATGTTACTTGACCATGGCGAACCTACGAACTATGAGGAAGCGATGATGAGCCCAGATTCCGCAAAATGGCTTGAAGCCATGAAATCTGAGATAGGATCCATGTATGAGAACAAAGTATGGACTTCGGTTGACTTGCCCAATGATCGGTAAGCCATTGAGAATAAATGGATCTTCAAGAAGAATACTGACGCTGATGGTAATGTAACTATCTACAAAGCTCGACTTGTTGCAAAAGGTTTTCCACAAGTTCAAGGGCTTGACTACAATGAGACTTTCTCACTCGTAGCGATGCTTAAGTCTGTCCGAATCATGTTAGCAATTGCCGCATTTTATGATTATGACATTTGGCAAATGGATGTCAAAACTGCATTCCTGTATGGATTTCTGGAAGAAGAGTTGTATATGATGCAACCGGAAGGTTTTGTCGATCCAAAAGGTGCTAACAAAGTGTGCAAGCTCCAGCGATCCATTTATGGACTGGTGCAAGCATCTCGGAGTTGGAATAAACGCTTTGATAGTGTGATCAAAGCATATGATTTTATACAGACTTTTGGAGAAGCCTGTATTTACAAAAAGGTAAGTGGGAGCTCTCTAGCATTTCTGATATTATATGTAGATGACATATTGTTAATTGGAAATGATATAGAATTTCTGGATAGCATAAAGGGATACTTGAATAAAAGTTTTTCAATGAAAGACCTCGGTGAAGCTGCTTACATATTAGGCATCAAGATCTATAGAGATAGATCAAGACGCTTAATTGGACTTTCACAAAGCAGATACCTTGATAAAGTTTTGAAAAAGTTCAAAATGGATCAGGCTAAGAAAGGGTTCTTGCCTGTATTGCAAGGTGTGAAGTTGAGTCAGACTCAATGCCCGACTACAGCAGAAGATAGAGAGAAAATGAAAGATGTTCCCTATGCTTCAGCCATAGGATCTATCATGTATGCAATGCTGTGTACCAGACCTGATGTATGCTTAGCAATAAGTTTAGTAGGGAGGTACCAAAGTAATCCAGGAGTGGATCACTGGACAGCGGTCAAGAACATCCTGAAATACCTGAAAAGGACTAAGGATATGTTTCTCATTTATGGAGGTGACAAAGAGCTAGCCGTAAATGGTTACGTCGATGCAAGCTTTGACACTGATCCAGACGATTCTAAATCGCAAACCGGATACGTGTTTTTATTAAATGGTGGAGCTGTAAGTTGGTGCAGTTCTAAACAAAGCGTCGTGGCGGGATCTACATGTGAAGCGGAATACATAGCTGCTTCGGAAGCAGCAAATGAAGGAGTCTGGATGAAGTAGTTCATTTACGATCTAGGTGTCATACCTAGTGCATCGGGACCAATGAAGATCTTCTGTGACAATACTGGTGCAATTGCCTTGGCAAAGGAATCCAGATTTCACAAGAGGACCAAGCACATTAAGAGACGCTTCAATTCCATCCGGGACCAAGTCCAGGTGGGAGACATAGAGATTTGCAAGATACATATGGATCTGAATGTAGCAGACCCGTTGACTAAGCCTCTTCCATGAGCAAAACATGATCAGCACCAAGACTCCATGGGTGTTAGAATCATTACTGTGTAATCTAGATTATTGACTCTAGTGCAAGTGGGAGACTGAAGAAAATATGCCCTAGAGGCAATAATGAAGTTATTATTTATTTCCCTATATCATGATAAATGTTTATTATTCATGCTAGAATTGTATTAACCCGAAACATGATACATGTGTGAATACATAGACAATCTTAATGTCACTAGTATGCCTCTACTTGACTAGCTCATTAATCAAAGATGGTTATGTTTCCTAACCATAGACATGTGTTGTCATTTGATTAACGAGATCACATCATTAGGAGAATGATGTGATTGACTTGACCCATTCCGTTAGCCTAGCACTTGATCGTTCAGTATGTTGCTATTGCTTTCTTCATGACTTATACAAAGTTCCTACAACTATGAGATTATGCAACTCCCATTTACCGGAGGAACACTTTTGTGTGCTACCAAACGTCACAACGTAACTGAGTGATTATAAAGGAGCTCTACAGGTGTCTCCAAAGGTAGATGTCGAGTTGGTGTATTTCGAGATTAGGTTTTGTCACTCCGATTGTCGGAGAGGTTTCTCTGGGCCCTCTCGGTAATGCACATCACTATAAGCCTTGCAAGCAATGTAGCCAATGAGTTGGTTACGGAATGATGCATTACATAACGAGTAAAGAGACTTGCCGGTAACGAGATTGAACTAGGTATTGAGATACCGACGATCGAATCTCGGGCAAGTAACATACCAATGACAAAGGGAACAACGTATGCTGTTATGCGGTTTGACCGATAAAGATCTTCATAGAATATGTAGGAGCCAATATGAGCATCCAGGTTCCGCTATTGGTTATTGATCGGAAACAGTTCTAGGTCATGTCTACATAGTTCTCGAACCCGTAGGGTCCGCACGCTTAACGTTATGATGACATTTTTATTATGAGTTTACAAGTTTTGATGTACTGAAGGTTGTTCGGAGTCCTGGATGTGATCACGGACATGACAAGGAGTCTCGAAATGGTTGAGACATAAAGATTGATATATTGGAAGCCTATATTTGGATATCGGAATCGTTCCGGGTGAAATCGGGATTTTACCGAAGTACCGGGGGGTTACCGGAACCCCCCCCCCCCGGGGGGGTTAATGGGCCTACATGGGCCATAATGGAGAAGAGGAGGGCCGGCCAGGGCAGGCCGCGCGCCCCCTCCCCCCTAGTCCGTATAGGACAAGGAAGGGGGGGCGGCGCCCCCCTTTCCTCTTTCTCCCTTCCCCTTCCTTCTCCAACAAGGCAAGAGGGTGGAGTCCTACTCCCGGTGGGAGTAGGACTCCTCCAGGCGCACCCCTAGGGGGCCGGCCGCACCTGCCCCCTCCCTCCTTTATATACAGGGGAAGGGGGCACCCCATGACACACAAGTTGATCTTCGTGATCGTTCCTTAGTCGTGTGCGGTGCCCCCCTCCACCATATTCCACCTTGATCATATCGTTGTGGTGCTTAGGCGAAGCCCTGCGCCGGTAGAACATCATCATCGTCACCACGCCGTCGTGCTGACGGAACTTATCCCCGACACCCTGCTGGATTGGAGTCCGGGATCGTCATTGAGCTGAATGTGTGCTGAACTCGGAGGTGCCGTATGTTCGGTGCTTGGATCGGTCGGATCGTGAAGACGTACGACTACATCGACCGCGTTGTCATAACTCTTCCGCTTTCGGCCTACGAGGGTACGTGGACACACTCTCCCCTCTCGTTGCTATGCATCACCATGATCTTGCGTGTGCGTAGGAATTTTTTTGAAATTACTACGTTCCCCAACAAGTGTTACAAGAGTTGATCTACCACGAGATTGTAGAGGCTAAACCCTAGAAGCTAGCCTATGATGATTATGATTGTGATCATCCCTCTAAGGACTAAACCCTCTGGTTTATATAGACACCGGAGGGGGCTAGGGTTTACATGGAGTTGGTTACAATGAAGGAAATATAATATCCGGATCGCTAAGCTTGTCTTCCACGCAAAGGAGAGTCCCATCCGGACACGGGACGGAGTCTTGAGTCTTGTATCTTCATGCTCCAACAGTCTGGCCAAAGTATATAGTCCGGCTGTCCAGATACCCCCTAATCCAGGACTCCCTCAGTAGCCCATAAACCAGGCTTCAATGACGACGAGTCCGGCGCGTAATTTTGTCTTCGGCAATTCAAGGCAGGTTCCATCTCCGAATACTCCAAAGTAATTATCAAACACTTAAACCGTGTCCGGATCTGCAAGATGATCTTCACATACCACTGTAGAGAGTGTAGCACTTCATAAATCTAATCTGCTGGCTATTTTTAGGCGACACGACATGACACTACGG
The DNA here is from genome assembly GCF_002162155.2 of Triticum dicoccoides. NCBI lineage: Eukaryota > Viridiplantae > Streptophyta > Magnoliopsida > Poales > Poaceae > Triticum > Triticum dicoccoides. Next base: position 408,571,165 of record NC_041385.1, read on the forward strand.
TTGAGTCATTATTCGAACCGTTTTCCCACAACCATCCTCAGCGCATATGGCAAGGCGGTTTCCTCTGCATGTCTTGCCGAAGCAGAGATCATGTCCCCTTATTGTGGGATTCTCATCAATACGGGTGTGGGTAGCTCAACCGCACCGCTAATTGCGGCGAGTGGGGAACGAGCGGGTTCCACCAGATAAGTGGGGAGGCGCAAAAGTTACCACCTCTATAAAGAGATAAGGTCTCCTCCTTTTTACCCACACCTTTTCCTTCCGCTAATCCATTCCCCTTTGTTCGAGCCCTAGCGCCCAAGCACTCTTCTTCTCCGCTGAAGAGAGGTTCTCCGAAGATTTCCGGATCTGGAGTGGGAGGCAAATGGATGGCCTCTACCGTCCAGGAGAAGGATATCAAAAGGCTCCGAGAGGCCAGGTACCTGGCCAAGAAGATCGGCCACCGTCTTCCTCCGGCGGGACAGATCGTCCGTACTCCGGAGCCCCACGAGAGGGTCGTGTTTCTTCCTCATTTTGTCCGCTGGCTCGGGTTTCCACTTCACCCATTTGTTCGCGGCGTCATGTATTATTACGGGATCGATTTTCATGATATGTCTCCCAATTATTTCCTTAACATTTCGATGTTAATCGTCGTATGTGAGGCTTTTCTTCGTATTTCACCCCACTTCGGCTTATGGCTGAAAATCTTCAACGTGAAGCCCAAGGTGGTGAATGGCGAGCACGCAAAATGCGGCGGCGCCATGGTGAGCAAGATGCCCAAGGTCGTATGGCCGACGGGAACCTTCAATGATTCCGTCAAGGAGTGGCAGCAGCAGTGGTTCTATATCACCGAATCGCATGGTAAAAAGTGGGCAGCTGCTCCCGAATTCAAATCCAGAGCTCCACTGCGGCTCACGTCCTAGCCCAAGAAGGGCCTGAACTGGTCCTCACCCGATGAGCTGTCAGTGCTCCAAACGCGCATCTAGAGCATGGTCGACAAGGACGTTAAACTCGTCAACATAGTCCAGGTGAAGTTAGTTCGCCTGGTTCTCCCTTGCCAGCGTCGAGCCTGCAATTTGTGGGAGTACGACCCGGACGAACATCAAACCCTAGGGAGCTCTACGGCTCCTCGCACAAGGACATCTGGAAGGTGCTATTCAAGTCTGGGAAAGCGTGGCCGGGCTCCGCCGAGGACCGCGGATATCAACTATCCCACTCTGCAAGTCCGGTAAGTCATTGTTGTGCTCTGTCCATCCGTGCTTTAGCTGGCATATCCCAAGGGAGGCGCACTTATCATGATTTCTTCAATAATCCTAGGAGTGGACGAAAAAGGTGGGGCGGATACACTGTCCGGCCCCACTTCCAAAGGAACCGGCCGGACCTCTTCTGACGAAGATGCTGGTCCCAGCGCCTTATGAGGCGCCGAAGAAAGAGGCCTCCAAGAAAGTCAAGAAGACCCGGAGTGGACTTCGTCGTCGTGATGCTTCGGACACAAAATCCGAGGATTCCAGCGACCATCCTTCCTCCGAAGATGAAGAGGAGGAGGAAGAGGACGAGTCCCCCGCAGGGGGGGGGGAAGAAAAGGACGGCCTCCTCATCCCTGGAGGCCGAATTGCCCAAGAGGGGGGAAAGGTTCCCTCCCAGAGGCGTCCATCACGGCTTCCAATAGCAGCCCGGAGTGGGATCCCAGGGTCCAGCCCCTGGTAAAATTGTAAGTATACGAAACCTGCACACACCTACGTGCCCGAGGTCATTACAATGTAGTAGTTTAAACCGCCGCCATATTTTGTGGAGCCCGGCGATGTCCCACGCCGGACAGTCCTCATCGGAGGATTCGCTGAGCTCGGATACCCTGGCGAGCGAGACACCTCCAGAGGCCCCTTCCCTGAAGCCTAGGCGCGACACCGAGGTGTCGTCTTAGCGGGACCCGGACTGGGGGGGGGGGCATACCCCTGGGGCCGGACACACGGGAGCAGCGGCTCCCGGGCGTGTCGATGGCGGGGGCGATCTCAGGTTCGGACTACAGCCGGACACGGTCCTGGAGACCTTTAAAGCTCCAGGATCGGGCGAGCAGCCACCTTTGACGGGGGGAGGCTTGCCTACTCCGCCAGCAACCTCTATCCAAGCAGAGGTGCCGGGCGGACTATTGACGGTGCTAAGGAGCGTGTCTATCGTCGATGAACATCGGACCCTCATGGGTGCGGTGATGGAAAAGTTTCAGTCCGCCGAGAGCGGGCTGAATGAGTCCTGCCTTGGCCTTATAAAGGGCTTTGAGGTACGTATTTAGAAACCTTTTGGAGATTGTCACAGTATGAGCAGTAGCCCCTGATGCAATCTCCGACGAAAGAGAGAGAAAGCCGGACAGGGGATCAAATCATCCGCTTTGCAGGTGACTCAGTTAATGACGTGTATCCCTTTGTTTGAAAACAGTCGTCTGCAGAGACGACCGCCACTCATAGTGCGGAGGTGTCCAGACTAAAGCAGAGTCTGGAACAGGCCGAGGAGGAACTTGGCCGTGTGAAGAAGCAATTGGAGGACAAGCAAGGTATGTCGAAACCTTGTCCTAAATTAGGCACGAATGAGTAGTTGTGCCTGATGAAATTTTTTTGTATTGTATTCTCTAGGGGCGAGTGCCGAATTTGAGGCACTGAAGGAGGCTGTGGTCGAAGCCAATGAGGAGGCCGCCGCCGAGCAGGCTCTTCATGAGAAACACGAGGCCAGGGTCATTGAAGCTAAGCGAGAGCTTCAGGAGGCTGTGAAGAGAAGTGAGGCCTTGAAGCAGATTTTAGTAGGGAAAGAATTCGAACTCGCCCAAGCTCTCCAAGCCACGGAGGATGCTCGGGAAGAAGCCTGAGGTGCTCTGAAGGACATTCAGGAGGCACGAAAGGTTGCGACTGGTAAGGCCTTTTGTACTCAAGGCCACTTTTTCATAGTAATGGGGGCTCTAAGCGACAAGCTGAATTCTTGTTTCTCCAGGTGTGTTTGCGGACCTGCCACGCAGCATATCAGATGCTGCCCAATTCTACTGTATTGAGGAGAAGAAGTCTGGGAGAAGAATTTCTGGTCGCAGTATTTGGCGCCTAATTATCCGGTGCCCTTTATCGATCAGCTGAAGCAGCTGGTCGAACTGCACCAGGCGACCGAACTAGCCACGAAGGACTTGGTTGTCCGGCTATGGCCCGCGGAGCCAATTCCAAGCAGTTACTACAGGCTCGTGAAGCGGATTGTTGGTGCTTGCCCTCAGCTCGATGTCATTAAGCGATCGGTTTGCATAGAGGGTGCACGCATGGCGTTTGCCCGTGCGAAGGTGCACTGGAAGAAGCTTGATGCTGAGAAGCTAATGACTGAGGGATCACCAGAGGGTAAGGAGCATCGCAAGCCCGAGTTATACTCTGAAGGTGTCCTGAAAGGAGCTCGCCTTGTGGCGGATCAGTGTACCAAAGACACTATATTTCCCTGAAGGCAGTCGAGCCATTCTTTGTAATGTGGGATAATGGCACTTTTTATTATTTATTGCCTGTTTGTGTGAACATTTGTTCTTCGTGTGAGGCCATTTAGTGTATATAAAACCTGAGAGTTGGCCAGTCGTTGGCTTCTGCCCCCACGTGAAAAGTACGGGGGTGTGCGGGAGGTGTTCCTCACCACGAACCAGGCAACCATACCTGAACACTCTTTATCCCATTGTTGGGTCCTTTTAAGGAGGTGTTCCTCACCATGAACCAGGCAACCAGACTATAGGGCTTTATCACTCTCACTTAGCCATAGGAATTTGAGTATGGTGGGCGCAGCCCCTGGTATTCGGAAGGCCATACTAGGGGCTCTATCGGCGCCTGATCGGGAGACCGATCCATCGCACTTTGCATTTATAACGGCATTGTGCGGAATAAATCTTTAGGGATTTTATAACCTCTCGAACAACTGACCAGCTCTCGCCGTATCATGACAGTCAGTTTTCAGCTTTCTCTATTGAGGTGCTTGTCCGGAAGAATCGGGACACAATCGCAGTAGTTCTCCCAGCACTACCTTAGCTGATAGAGCGGAACGTAAGGTACCAAAACATGGGAGCAGGGCAAACCCAACTAATGACCCAAGACATGATTCGGAGCTGATGCATATAATGCTATAAGTTCGGGGTGCCGAGCGACCGGAAAGGTGGCTGGACTTTGTTGCCGTATTATGAGTATTATGAAGCCCCTGGCATAGTGGGGCATAATACGATGTACGGGTGTCGTTTATGGCAAAAAGTGGCGTTTAATGAAGAATGACAGCTAGTAAGTGTTATTTAAATCTACGCACTATAGTAGGATGACATGTCTATGTATATGAGTACGGTTTATGATTATGAAAAGAGGTGTTTTTGGCGGAACCTGTCTTGGCCGGACTGGAGGAGGCTATGTATGGATCTAAAGTGAATCCGGATTGCCTCCTTTGGGGGGGGGGGTATTTATGTGTTCCTGCCCTTGTATGTCCGAGTTGATTCCACGTCTCCAGTCCTGTTCTGCGGCAAAGTTATTCTGTAAAGACAAATACTTGAAGGCAAGCTGCATGTCCTCTTATGGTTGAACCGCGGGTGCCTGATTGGAGCCTGGCTGAACCAGGCTATCATGCCATAGAGTAGCTCGGACTCCTTAATTGGTGTCCAAGTAGTTGGCTACTGAATCAAAATTTGATAAACAGGCACGCCTCGCTATTCCAGCAGCTTTATGATTTCCACTCTAAGGGTGGGGTTCGACCCTGCCCATAATTGTGACTATGTCACGTGGGACTGGCCTAATGTTGTTCCCCGTTGAATCTAGCCAACGCGGCTTGTCCTGGTAGTATGTGGTAATTACTGTATAAGGGGACAGTGCCGAAGACTTATTCTTCGGCGTGGTATTTGTTTGGTGATCTGAAGACAACCGTTAGAGTGGTGGGCCAATAAAACTTGGCCTTTGCACCTGGCATCTTTTAGAAGATGTTATTGATAATTTTATGCCCGCGGGGGCTCGTGTCAGATGGAGCCCCCAGACTATTGGTTCGATAATGAGTGCAATTAAATTGCTATGGTTGATGTTGTCCGGACAGTCGATGTGATCGGTGAAGATTGGTCGTATTTTTGTACTGTGGAGGATCTTCTTTTGACTTCGCCATATTTGATTGGTCTTTCGCTATTGGAAACCTCCCGTCATTGTTTCCGGAGCACGACCGGCCGTTTTGTTTTGAGGATCCGGCATTCTCTATTGGTATGCTTGGTCGTCCTTCTAGGGGTACCATGAATTTCACATGGTTGATCGAGTATGCTGCTCGGGCCGGATGGGCTTTAGCTGTTCTTTTTCCGTTGACCAGACTGGGGGTTGCTGAATTCGGTACCAACTTCCTTGACTTGACGCTTATGATGCTTGTGTCGAGGTTTGTGGATGTTGCCTCGCGTTTCCTGCGTATTGTCCCGGACTGTGGTATATTGGCACTGGGTGTGGGCTTTAGGTTCTTCTTCTTAGGTTGAGGTAGCGAATTGTGCCTTGGGTACCTTTTGGTGGGGCGATTGAGTCCGTATTCCTTGGTGGCCAGGACCCTGGTCCATCTGTCTATGAGCAATTCTTGGTCGGCTTTGAGCTGCGGTTGTTTCTTTTGCAGGCTTTTTGCCGTGGCCATGAGCCGTTGCTTAAAGCGAACTTGCTCCACGGGGTCTTCAAGCACGCCAAATTCATCGTTTCCGAGGCTCACCTCATCTTCGGAGGGGGGCATGTAGTTGTCCCTTTCCAAGTATCAGCCCGCCGCCTGTCCGGCCTACTCGAAGGCAGGCTGGTCGGGATTGTATTCATCTTTGGCACCGTATGGATTGTTTTTGACTATTGTGCCGGTATTGTTGTGGCGGGGCTTGAGGCGGTGCCGATGACGTTAATACTTTGCCTTCTTCCTTGGTAGGTTATCCTCGATTGCCTCATCGCCATTGGTTTCTTTCGGAGTGTCCACCATATATATATCATATGAGGAGGTGGTTGTCCACCGCCCCATGGGCGGTGGTTCCTGTTCTTCTCCTGCATCGTCGTCCACACCGTCGATGTCTTCGGAGTCGAAGTCAAGCACGTTGGTTAAATCATCGATCGTGGCAATGAAGTGGGTGGTGGGTGGGCAACGAATTCCTTCGTCGCCTGCTTGCCACTCTAGCCGGACATAGTTCAGCCAAGAGTCTCCTGACAAAGAGAGAGACTTTAAAGAGTTCAGCATGTCGCCAAAGGGCGAGTGCTGGAAGATATCCGCAGCGCTAACACTACAACAAAAACCCACCTATAGCAACGCATACCGACCAACGAAATGATAATATGTGTTGTTTGTTTTAATCTCCCACCTCCCCAACTTATCCCACCCACCCCTACTTTGCGCTAACCTCCTTTCTCTCCAAAGGAAAAATCCAACCTCCCTGTACGGGCGTACCTCCCATCCAGCACTTTTTCTTATTCCCCATCTCCCCTCCCTCACGATTCCTTTCTCACCCCGAGCTCCATGACCATGACACTGCCCGTCACCACCAATTTCTGCTAGGTGAGGTGCTCTCCCACGAAGTAGCTCAGAAGCCCGACTGCCGTGCAGTCCTCTCCTCTGATGCTTCACCGCCGTGACCTCCTCCGTGCTGCCGCACATGCCCCTGCAGCAACCCTAGCCACCACGAGCCGCCGATGCGACTCCCGCGTAGGCCCTCTACCCCGCATCTCCGTATGCGCCGGTGCCAGCTCGGGCTCGACGGTGTTGCCCGCCTCTGATCTCGCCTTCGACACTGACGATTTAGTAAGGAATTTCTCTCCTCTGCTCGTACCCTCTCTAGATCTGGTTCCTTGTGGTGACATAGCATCGGTCCATGGTCGTTTCTTTGCCGGAAATCACAAGCGTGGTCTACGCTACCTAGTTTTAGCCGTTGTGGTATCATACATCACGGATGGATAACAGCTCATCCCATCACGGTCAGTGACCTTGCCGGAGGCTCAAAATTTCACTTCACAATTCTAGGTATTTTAATTCGTGCTTGCATCTTTTAGTGTGCACTGCTATTAGTTCTGCACATGCAAGCCTGTTGTTTCTACTTTGGTTGATCTAATTGGATGTATGGCTGAGTCCGTATGTGTTAATTCTGAAAGAGTGCTTGTGTGTCCTTTTTTTATCTCAATAGTTCGTTCTTGCTGCTATTTGTGTGGATGAATCCGTACCAATTTTATTGTCACATGTTGTGTAATACTGTAGGAATAAGTCTCACATGTGTACATCTATCCTAATATTCCTCTTTATTGTATATATAATCCTTATTTTCATCTTCCCTTACAGGTTCTGAAATTGACATTGCTTCAGCCAACATGTGTGTGTTTGTTGGATTGCATTCTCATCCTAGTAGCAGTTCAATATGTTGTGTCGATGAACATGCAGGTGAGGCTGCAACATGGTTGTGAGTTACCAAAAATTGTCTCCCTTAATTAACTAATAGCTGACTCATTTCAATGGTTGATCCGCCTGCTGAGTTCAGCATGAAGTTTTGGTCTGACCTTTTCATTGCGGTGCTTGCAGAATGGTGTCATGGCAGCACTGCACAATTAATTAACTACGCTGAGAAACACCGTAGTTCTTATTTTCATGCCCACACGCTATGGAGCCACCAGCCTGCTCGAGCTGCCCTCACACAGTGCCAACCCTGTGAGAGAAAACTATGATACTGATTTCTTAGGTTATAAGGTTATGTGTTCCCCTAGGATTTAAGATGGTGAAGTTACTTGATGTAGGAACTAGGGTATACTATGACTTTATCACCTTTTGCTGTTTATTGACTTGCTTCAATAAGAACATCAGTGCTTCAGTCCAACCCTGTAAGGTTTCACTTTGCTCCAATTACTCAATCAGAACTCATGGTTCTATATGTTGTAGGCTGTGAACTTCCTTCAATTAGAATCTGATTTTTCACAAGATCATGAAATATTTATGTCCCCCAGGTTCTTATTGGCCAATTTCCCAGATTAGGAGTTGATATAAACATCAATATGCTCAAGGTAATACACCCTACTTTGCATAGTAAACCATATTGAGCTATTGTGAATGCAAAACATCTTTAATAACTGAAGATGATGTCACAACCCTACTTTGGTTTATAGATTACAAAGAGATTGCCCAATCTAGAAAAGAAAAGGTGGATGCCAAACTGAAGAGTCGTGTGATGTAAGCAGCTGGGATGCTAAAAAGTTTGTGTAAGTTCTACTGGCTTACTCCCGAATATTAGCTTGCTCGAATAGAAAATGTCTCAGAATCTTCTAAAAGATCATTTGTTGATGTTATTTGAGCAAAGAAGTGTGTAATTTCCCAATCTACATTACTACTAATGCTATTTTGATGTAATGCTACATTTGATATCTTCTAGCATTCCTATTAGATTTTATGCTACGTTTGAATAGAGGGTTGCCAAGGGTCCTATAGCTTACAGACGCTAATATCTCATTTTATCAAGATAGTTAAGAGTTCTTGTACTAAAGTTTACTATATCAATTTTGTACTAAAAATTTACCCTGTTTTACTAAATTATCTTGCTACTAATTTTTGCATTGTTGTACTAAAATTTGCCTTTCTACTATTGTACTAGAATTTAACCATTGAGTAGGTAGGAAGAATTCAACGGACCAATAATAATGATTAAGGAGCGCCCAGGAGAAATCAAATCACAATCCACTCCCAAAACATAACCAGTACATGATTCATGATAGAATTGCACTAGACACATGACAATTGTATAACTGCATGTAGTAGAGTGTACCTGATGCCTATATTGTTCCTTTTTAACTTGTTTGCAGAAACCAGTATATAAATATATGTCTTGGTAAATCACATTGTGAGCATGTATCTCGGTACGTAATTCAGGCACATTCAAATTTGGCCTTGTGTGAATCATTTTCTTTGAACATAAAGTATTTTTGAGTTGTGGAAAACCTTGCATCTATTTGTATTTTCTAGAGAACTGTAGATCTTTCTTTGAAACCAAACAATGTGTTGTGTGTTAGCACATGTTTATTTAAGGGAAATACCTCATTTCTTACAGAGTATATTTGCCTTAAGGTCTACGTTGACTCAATTGATGACATGTAGTAGATTTTTTCATAAGAAAACAAGGATCAAAAGTGTTTGTCAGATGTAGGCTATTACTCTCCTTTTCTGCATACAAAGCTACTAATGCCATGACCTTCAACCTCTTTATGTTGCTCCTCCTTTACATTTTGCTGATCTATTAACTTGATTTTATATACAGTAAGTTACTTATCTCGTTTCTTTGGTTTTGTAGATTGTCAAGATAAAATGGATAATGCATGGCTTGGATGCTGATTGCAAGGATGAGAATGGTGCTACAACAGGATAATTAGAATGTCATTTTCAGGATGATGTTTGAAACATTATAGTTGATTGCAAGGTCTAGAATTTGGCTACTACTTGATAGTTTCACATCTTGTAATCTCTGGATCCTGTTCTTTGTAATGCAACATAGTTGATTTAATATATGAGACCTTCCAGTTTATTATATTGTGTCTCCTATACAATAGATATATTGACCTTGTAATTCTGGATGTCAATATATAAAATATATTCATGCCATGTAGAGAATCCTCTAGTCGTTGCCATGACATGCTACACCATTGTGCAAGGTCACCAACGCATATGATGTGTTGTTAGGCTACAACTCTATATGTTGCTACCTTACAATGCTTCTACATATTGTTTACCAACACATGTATATATGTTGTTGTAGACCCTAGCAACACCACCTACGGCAACGCATATTAATCTGTTGGTGTAGACCTGAGCAACGCATATATGGACATACGACAACGCATCGATGCGTTGTTGAAGGGGGGTTCTTGTTGTAGTGTGAACTCCATTACCGGAGCCCAACCAGATTCGGCGGGCTTGCAGGCGCGCGGACTGGAACCTACAACCGGATACGAGTCCGGGGGTCCGGTGTCACAGGCTTCTTTGGGGGTGAGGCCTGTGTTCGGCTCTACCGCCGATGACTGTGTGGCCTGCGGGGCGGGGTCCATCCACCCGTCCTTGGGCAACGCAATCTGCTCCAGATTTAGGTCCGGGGCTCCTACAGGGGCGATATCCCGAGCATTGTCCGACAGCAGGTCTAAGCCATGCTCATCGTGATTGTCCGGCGCTCCTGGCGCACGCCCGAACCCGTTGAAGATCAAGTCTCCACGGAAATTGGTCGTGTATTTCAGGTTTCCGAACCTGACCTGGTGGCCAGGGGCATAGCTGTCGATCTGGTCCAGATGGCCAAGCGAATTGGCCCGCAGTGCGAAGCCGCCGAACACGAAGATCTGTCCCGGGAGAAAAGTCTCACCCTGGACCGTGTTGTTGAAGATTGAAGGAGCCATCAAGCCTTACAGTGATGACACAGAGGAACTCTCAATGAAAGCACCAATGTCGATGTCAAAACCGGCGGATCTCGGGTAGGGGGTCCCGATCTGTGCATCTAAGGCTAATGGTAACAGGAGGCAAGGGACATGATGTTTTACCCAGGTTCGGGCCCTCTTGATGGAGGTAAAACCCTACTTCCTGCTTGATTGATATTGATGATATGAGTGTTACAAGAGTTGATCTACCACGAGATCATAGAGGCTAAACCCTAGAAGATAGCCTATGATGATTATGATTGTGATCGTCCCTCTAAGGACTAAACCCTCCGGTTTATATAAACACCAGAGGGGGCTAGGGATTACATGGAGTCGGTTACAAAGAAGGAAATATAATATCTGGATCGCCAAGCTTGTCTTCCATGCAAAGGAGAGTCCCATCCGGACACGGGATGGAGTCTTGAGTCTTGTATCTTCACACTCCAACAATCCGGCCAAAGTATATAGTCTGGCTGTCCGGATACCCCCTAATCCAGGACTCCCTCAGAGAGAACCTGCCAAATATGCTAGATGAAGCTTCTCCTAGTGAATCTATCAAGCTAATGGGACTGGAGAAATCATACCCACCGAGGAACAGGCGGAAGAGGCAATTGTCATTCCAGCTCCTACTCAATGCGAAGACAATGTTGAACCTGAACACAATGCTGAAGATCAAGACATTGATCAGCAACAACAAAATCTTTGCCCTGTTCATCCTCGGGTTGCTAATGATGTTCAAATTGAGAAAATTCTTGATAGCATCAATGCACATGGTCCTCTTACTTGATCAAAAGCTACGCAGCTAGCAAACTTCTGTGTTCACTTTGCATTCGTCTCCATATCTGAAACCAAGAAAGTTGATGAATACTTGATGGAACCTGAATGGATTCAAGCTATGCAAGAAGAGATTCAACAATTTGAGCTCAACAATGTCTAGGAGCTAGTCAAACATTCTGATCCTAGCAATCACAACATCATTGTCACCAAATGGATCTATCGCAACAAGCAAGATGAACATGGACAAGTTGACAGAAACAAATCCCGTCCTATTGCTCAAGGTTACACACAAGTAGAGGGAATTGACTTTGATGAAACCTTTGCTCCTGTGGCTAGGCTTGAATCAATTTGTATACTACTAGCCTACGCTAACCACAACAACATCCTCCTGTATCAAACAGATGTGAAGAGTGCTTTCCTCAATGGCAAAATTGAAGAAGAAGTGTATGTAGCTCAACCACCTAGTTTTGAAGATCCAAAGCATCCTGATATGGTCTACAAGCTCAACAAGCCACTGTATGGACTCAAACAAGCTCCTCGAGCTTGGTATGACGCACTCAAAGACTTCCTGAAGAGCAAAGGCTTCAAGCCTGGTTCTCTAGATCCCACTCTCTTCACGAAGACATATGATGGAGAAGTATTTGTATGCCAAATCTATGTGGATGACATTATCTTCGGCTGGACTGACAAAAGAAATAGTGATGAGTTTGGGCATATGATGCAAGAGCAATATCATATGTCCATGATGGGGAAAATTCTTCCTTCGTCTTCAAATCCGTCAATAGAGAAATGGCATCTTCATATCACAAGAAAAACACCTCAAGGATTGTCTGAAGAAGTTTGGAATACAAGACTGCAAAGGTTACAAGACGCCAATGCCAACCAAAGGTTAACTGGGCTCCGACGACAATGGTAAAGAGTTCAATCAAAAGGTATACCGCTCCATGATTGGTTCCCTATTGTACTTATGTGCATCTAGGCCAGATATAATGCTTATCGTTTGCATGTGTGCCCGATTCCAAGCGGCACCAGAGGAGTCGCATCACCTCGTGGTGAAGCGAAAACTTTGATATTTGGCTCACACCCCAATGCTAGGATTATGGTATCCAAAGGGCTCAGAGTTTGATCTAGTTGGATTCTCAGATGCTGATTATGCTGGTGACAAGGTTGATCGCAACTCCACATCAGCCACTTGTCACTTTCTTGGATGATCCCTTGTCTGTTAGTCTTGAAAGAAGTAGAACTGTGTATCACTCCCCACTGCTGAAGCTGAATATATTGCTATTGGATGTTGTTGTGGTCAGCTTCTCTGGATGAAGCAAACCCTAAAGGACTATGGCATCGACATGAAGAATGTGCCCCTCTACTGCGATAATGAAAGTGCCATCAAGATTGCTCACATTGTAGTTCAGCACTCGAAGACAAAGCACATTCAGATCCGTCATCACTTTCTTAGAGATCATGTGTTGAAGGAAGACATTGATATCATTCACGTCAACACTGAAGAACAATTGCCAGATATCTTCATGAAGCTCTTGGATGAGAAAAGGTTTTGCAAGCTAGGGTGTGAGCTAAATATCTTAGAATCCTCGAATGTCCTGTGAATGGGCACACATCCTAACACTTATGCATATTGATGACTTAGGTGTGCAACACACAAAGTAACGTATATCTTCAATTCATGAAGACATACCCTCTGAGTGTGAATACATTAATGCGGAATCTGACTTCGGAGCGCCATGATAATTGTGCACCGTGTCCGGGTCTAATATTTCCTATATAGTGGGTAACGCCACCACCAATGTTTCTTGAAGATTTTTGTTTGGCGTCATATTGCACTATCTTCATACTTGGTTTGTCTTCAACATTGGTTTATCTTCACAATGTTAATTTGGATCTTACTGCATTAATGTACATATATGTTCTGTCCTCTACAACATTAACTTATAGCTATGTCTTGAAGTTGCCATTTTTTGCGCTAAGTGAATGTGATCGGACCCTAACCCCATATGTGCTTATCTCTCCCACTCTCTCTAAATATTCATATGCATTGCATTCTATTGACATGTGTAGATTATCTTCATTGTGTCCTTGTCAGTCGAATATCAAGAGACAAACATTTAAAAGGGTTTTATTATTTTTATTCTTTTGCTTGAATCCGCAGAAGTCGTAATGACCACCCGACAAACCTGGCGCACGTGGGGTCGTAGCACAACATTTAAGTTGTTGCATGCATGCCACATGGAGCTCAGATGTGAACCGCCAGGGGTAGTTGAGTAATTACACTGCACCGTCCCCCTACCTTATAAATACCCAGCCCCCCAGTGGTCATTTAAACTTACCACTGTCTCGCTCAAACCCTAGCAGTGTCGCTAGCTTCCGTCGTCACCGGAGACGAAGCACTTTGATACGTCTCCAACGTATCTATAATTTTTGATTGTTCCATGCTGTTATATTATCATTCTTGGATGTTTTACAATCATTTTATAGTCATTTTATATCATTTTTTGGTACTAACCTATTGACGTAGTACCCAGTGCCAATTGTTGTTTTCTGCATGTTTTTTACATCATAGGAAATCAATATCAAACGGAGTCCAAATGCAACGCAACTCTTGGAGGATTCTGTTGGGCTAGAAGAAAGCCAATGGGCCAAGGAAGCACCTGAGGGGCTGCTCGAGGTGAGCAACACCCACCAGGGCGCGCCAGGAGGCCCAGGTGCACCCTGGGGGGTTGTGCCCACCTCGGGTGCCCCGTGAACCACCTCTTTGCTCTATAAATACCCAAATATTCTAGAAACCCTAGGGGAGTCGACGAAATATTGATCCAGCCGCCGCAGAGTCCAGAACCACCAAGTCCAATCTAGACACCGTCATGGAAGGGTTCACCACTTCCATTGATGCCTCTCCTATGATGCGTGAGTAGTTCTTTGTAGACCTACAGGTCCGTAGTTAGTATCTAGATGGCTTCCTCTCTCTCTCTCTCTCTTGATTATCAATACAATGGTCTCTTGGAGATCCATATGATGTAAGTCTTTTGGCGGTGTGTTTGTTGGCATACGATGAACTTTGAGTTTATGATCAGATCTATGTTTTTATCCATGAAAGTTATTTGAGTCTACTTTGATGTCTTATATGTGTGATTTCTTATAGCCCCGTATTTCTTCTCCGATATTTGGGTTTTGTTTGGCCAACTTGATCTATTTATCTTGCAATGGGAAGAGGTGCTTTGTAGTGGGTTCGATCTTACAGTGCTTGATCCCAGTGACAGAAAGGGAACCAACACGTATGTATCGTTGCTACTAAGGATAAAAAGATGAGATCTATATCTAACTCAATAGATAAACGGATCTCGTCTACATCATGTCATTGTTCTTATTGCATTACTCCGTTTTCTCATGAACTTAATACAGTAGATGCATGCTGGATAGCGGTCGATGTGTGGAGTAATAGTAGTAGATCCAGGCAGGAGTCGGTCTACTAATCTTGGACGTGATGCCTATATAATGATCATTCCCTGGATATCGTCATGATTATTTGAAGTTCTATCAATTGCCCAACAGTAATTGTTTTCCCACCGTTTGCTATTTTTCTCGAGAGAAGCCACTAGTGAAACCTATGGCCCCCGGTTCTCTTTTCATCATATTTGCCTTTGCGATCTATTTTCTCTTGCATTTATTTTCAGATATATTAAACCAAAAATACAAAAATACCTTGCTGCAATTTATTTGTTCCACGATCTATTTATCCTATCTATCACTTTTTAGCTCACGTTATTTGCCTACTTGATGCGTCGTACCCGAAAGGGATTGACAATCCCTTTAGCACGTCGGGTTGTGAGTATTTGTTATTTGTGTGTAGGTGATGTTTTCGTGGTGTGAGCAGGTTCTCCTACTGGTTCAATAACCTTGGTCTCATCACTAAGGGAAATACCTACCGTCGCTATACTGCATCATCCCTTCCTCTTTGGGGAAATACCGACGTAGTTCTAGCTGACATCATGCTTCGCTGCCGCGACTTCTCCGTCATTGTCGTCACGCCGGCTGCGGACATCCTCCTCCCGCCGCCGCCGTAGGTGTCTTCCGCTGCCAAGTTAGGGCGCGGGAGATTGGACTGCTTGGCCTCCTTCCTCGACTCGTCTAGCAGTTTGCATCTGTTCTTGAGCGGTAATTAAAAGTCTATCTTTACCACATGTTTGATCCGTTAAAACTTTATATATCTTCAAAAAGTTGTTTCTTCACTTCCAAATCTGGACCTTCCATACTATGCATCTCATAACTTGCAAGTACTTTCACTTATGCTTCACAACTAGTTAGATTCCTCACTTTTACTTATTCATGGTTTCGTACAAATCTGGAACCAACTCATATCAATAAGTGAATGTCTTCGCGCTATGAGGTCAATGTCTTCAAACTGATTTATCTTCAAAATCCTCTAAGAATAATGCATCTGACGTCTTCCCCTTCCCGCGCATCTCTAATGTTGTCACATGTACATGTCCAGTCTCTTGTTTCTCATAGTCTGCATTCATTTGCAGAATTCTTACAACATCATATTGAATCACCTGAGGCCAGTTCTTGTTTGACAAGTAGAGCGAAGCCAAACACCGTTGTGAAGCCTTTCAGTCATGTGAAGCCAATGGCCAATGGAAAATCTGCAAAGAAAGGGGCAGACAGTGTCGTGATAGCACTGCAAAAGACCTGCCACCAGATCTCTATGAACTATACAAGTCTGATCCTGAAGAGAGCTATGGTGTGCGCAAATCTCGAGTCCAATGGATTCGAGATATTGGGCAGAGCAGTGGTTTCTGTACCACTTTGTGACTCCAGAGTACGCGGACAAGAATGTTATGAGGCCACCCTGGGCTGATATTGTATACAGGAAACTTCTCCCAGGACCAAAGCTGAAGCCATTGAGAGAAGTTTCTTTCCTTGCATGCTTAGAGGACCAATGTCACGCCCAATATGCGACCCTATCCAAAAGGAACTCGAAGGTCCCACCAAGGATAGACCCGCATATTGAAACGCTTTTGCAAGGTGGATATCATTACATCAACATTACATAATAGATGGGGATACATACACAAGGCATACAATGCCACACGAATACAACATCACAATACATAAGAGCAACATCCGACTACGGATGAAACATAAATAGAAACTCAAACAACATCCACCCTGCTAGCCCAGGCTGCCGACCTGGAACCTATCCCCTGATCGAAGAAGAAGCAGAAGAAGAACTCAATGCAAGCAAGCATCGCTCTCGCGTCATGATCATCACAGAACATGTACCTGCAACTGTTGTTGTAGTAATCTGTGAGCCACGAGGACTCAGCAATCCCATTACCATGGGTATCAA
Organism: Triticum dicoccoides; assembly: GCF_002162155.2. Taxonomy (NCBI): domain Eukaryota; kingdom Viridiplantae; phylum Streptophyta; class Magnoliopsida; order Poales; family Poaceae; genus Triticum; species Triticum dicoccoides. The sequence continues at coordinate 408,587,674 of NC_041385.1, forward strand.
GACTAGCAAAGCTTAAAGGGAAAGGACGGGGTAAAGTGGTGAGGCTGCAGCAGCGACTAAGCATATATGGTGGCTAACATACGCAAATAAGAGCGAGAAGAGAGCAAGCAGAACAGTCGTCAACTAGTAATGATCAAGAAGTGATCCTGAACTCCTACTTACGTCAAACATAACCCAAAAACCGTGTTCACTTCCCGGACTCTGCCGAAAAGAGACCATCACGGCTACACACGCGGTTGATGCGTTTTAATTCGGATCTGGTGTCAAGTTATCTACAACCGGACATTAACAAATTCCCATCTGCCTATAACCGCAGACACGGCTTTCGAAAGATTATACCCTGCAGGGTTGTCCCAACTTAGCCCATGATAAGCTCTCGCGATCAACGAAGGATATACCTTCTCCCAGGAAGACCCGATCAGACTCGAAATCTCGGTTTACAAGACATTTCGACAATGGTAAAACAAGACCAACAAAGCCGCCCGATGCGCCGACAATCCCGATAGGAGCTGCACATATCTCGTTCTCAGGGCAACACCGGATGAGACTAGCTACGAGTAAAACCAACCCTCAAGTTGCCCCGAGGTGGCCCTGCAGGCAGCTCGGTTCGGACCAACACTTAGACAAGCACTAGCCCGGGGGGGGGCTAAAATAAAGATGACCCTCGGGTTGGCCGATCCAAGGGAAAGGTATAGGTGGTGGTGAGGCAAATGGTAAAACCAAGGTTGGGCCTTGCTGGAGGAGTTTTATTCAAAGCGAACTGTCAAGGGGGTCCCATAAATCACCCAACCGCGTAAGGAACACAAAATCCGGGAACATAACACCGGTATGACGGAAACTAGGGCGGCAAGAGTGGAACAAAACACGAGGCAAAAGGCCGAGTCTTCCACCCTTTACCAAGTATATAGATGCATTAATTAAATAAGAGATATTGTGATATCCCAACAATAATCCTGTCCACCATGGAGCAATCTACAACTTCACCTACAACTAGCAACGCTATAAGAGGGCTGAGCAAAGCGGTAACATAGCCAAACAACGGTTTGCATAGGAAAGGTATCAAAGGTTAGAGGTTCATGGCAATATGGGAGGCTTGATAAACAGGTGATAGGTAGCGCATCAAAGCGATAGAACGAAGCAACTAGCATAGCAATGATAGTAGTGAGATCCAGGGTAGCGGTCATCTTGCCTGAAATCCCGCAAGGAAGAAGAACGAGTCCATGAAGAAGACGAGCGGATGAAGCCGAACTAAGCGTTGACGAACGAATCCTCACGATAGCAACGAAATGGGAAGTATCGAGAAGAAGCACACAACATAGTAAACACACCACACATGAACAAGGCATGATGCACAACAAGCATGATGCATGACAAGGCTACATGAAGCTACTCATGGCAAGGGATGATGCAAACAAGAGCAACACATCAAGGCAAGTTTAAATGAGGCCGGGAACAACATATAACAATTCCCGTAAGTCCTCATATGCAAATTTCGAAGTTGATCCAGATCTGAATAAGCCTTATGTTCAAGTTGTTAAACAGCAAGTTAAGATGCACCAAGATGATCTACATGAGATTCTAGTCAAGTTACATATAAAGTTCATTTAGTTCCGAGCTACGACCTAGAAGATATGAGCAAAACAAGTTAGACATGGCATTGATGCAAAATGCATACAAACATCAAGCAAACACCTCAAAACAAGGATGCAACATGATAATATGAAGCTACATGCAATTTTAAGCAAGTTTCATATAGAGTACACTCAAAACGGAGCAACGGTTCAACACACACACACTCTATACAAGTTATAGCAACAAACTGTCCAAAACATCAACTAGGCATCTTGCAAGCATCAAAACAACATGCTACAGCATCTCAACATGAAAACAAAAGGCATGGGCATGATGTACAGGTAAAGCATTGCAAAACATGAACACTCTCCAGAAATCACTACAACATGCTCAAACACACATGGTAAGATTGCAAATAATAACAGTTCAGACTTTGCGGAAAATAACATCAGGTTGCAATGTTTAGAGCTATCAAACAACATGTTACAGGAACTTATCATGGCAAACAAAGGCATGGCATGAATATACTAATTGCATCGATCAAAAGTCCTTTACTAACCATAAGCCAAAAAGGATCAGAAAATATGATGGCACCCATGTAAACATAGCAAGTTATAATACAGATTCATACATGGCAGGAACAACGATAAGAAGACATGTTGGTGAGCTTGTACCACTCACCACAGAGCAATACATGGCATGGCAAGGCAACCAACAGTAAGAAGACATATTTGTGAAGCGAAGCATGGCAAGAGAAAGTCCATAGGGTACATGGAACAGTAGCATCAATCATGTCAACAACTGAACTTAATGTTAACAGGCTGACAGCAACATTATTTAGCAACTTTGGAGCAAGACATGAACAATCTATAGCAAGCTATAAATGCAACCAGGGGCATGGATGGATAGCTCATAACCATATGTACAAAACATCCTTACTGAAGTATCTCAAAATAAGCATGGATCTCTCTGTAGCATCAAGTTTACATGGCATAAAAATAACAGCAGAACAGGGACTGAAATCAGCAACATCACGAGGCCTAGTTTACATGCTTGTGCTAGTCACCACATTGATCACAAAAATACATGATGAGCACCTCTGTAAAGAAGACATGGCATAGTTCAAAACATATGTAGGGCTAAAGTTCATAAGATGCACACATCAATCATGGCAAAAATGACAAATGAGCATGTTCTGTTAACAGACAGCAAACAACATCATGAAGCACTATTGCAACGATGATTCAGGCATCAAGATGAGCTCAAATGAACATGATGCAATGGAATGAAATGAAGTACTCATTGAGACAAACAATTTGACATATTACACGTACGAAACGAAGCTACGGATGCAGAGATATGATGCGATGAACATGGCATGATAATGTCAAAATAATAGGGACTTAGGCAAAATCAGGGAAGGGGGAAAAGTCAACCTCGTTCTAGATCGGGGCACGGACTTCGAAGCTCGCCGGAGACGGGCTGTGCGGTGGCCGGAGAAGAAGAGAGAGGCGCCGGTGAGGGGGGTGGGGTTCACTGGATCCGGCCAAGGCGCTGCCGGAGGAGGCCGAAGGCGGGGCGCCGGAGGACGACGGCGGCGAGGGGCGCGGGGCGGCCGGGCGGCGCGGGCCGAGCCCTCCTGGCTCGGGCGCGGGAGGAG
>NC_041385.1:408591263-408598166 GCF_002162155.2 Triticum dicoccoides
TGGCGGCCGGGCCTGGCGGGCCGGATCTGGGCCCGCACGGCCTGGCGCGGTGCGGGGAGGACGGGGCGATGACGTGGCGGCGGACGGTTGGAGGAAATGGCGGCGGAGGCGACGTGGCAGCACCGGATAGGGCGGAGCGAGGTGGCCAGCGGACATGTCCGGCTCAGGACGGACACGTCCGGCGGCGCGGAGGGAGGAAGAAGCTAGGGTTTATCCGCGAATTTGGGAGGGGGGACTAATTTATAGATTCTGGGAGCTAGGAGAGTCCAAATGAGGAGCGGTTTTCGGCCACGCGATCGTGATCGAACGACCGAGAGCATGGAGGGGAGTTTGCTGGGTTTTGGGCCACTTTGGAGGGGTGTTGGGCTGTAAGACAAAAGAGGCTTTTGCGGTTACCTGGTTAACCGTTGCAGTACCAAACGACCTCCAAATGGCACGAAACTTGACAGGCGGTCTACCGGTGCTATACCAAGGCCGCTTGGCAAGACTTGGTCCATTCCGAGAACGTTTAACACCCATTCACAATGAGAGACAAAAGGGGAACACCGGAGGGCATAGGAGTGCCGGATTGCAAAACGGACAACGGGGAAAATGCTCGGATGCATGAGACGAACACGTATGCAATGCAATGCACATGATGACAACAATGCAAATGATGACATGGCAAAATGCAACACGCAAGCAAATGACATGGCAACAACGGCGAATAACTGGCAGACATCTGGTGCATCGGATCCGGGGCGTTACAACACTCCTCCACTAACAAGAGATCTCGTCTCGAGATCTTAGGACCGAGACGGAAGGAAAAAGGGATGAGGTGAAACAAGAACTCAAGAGAAGAAGCAAAGAATCAAGAGCACTCGAGAAGAAGAGAGGAACAACGAGAATGACGAGAATCAAATGCTCACGGAATCCGATAGACTAAGAAACCACTCCGTTTAGAACGAGATAAGAAACGAATAAGACTGAAAAGATTTAGGCAGCACTCCGGCTGAACATGGAAAGAATAGAACACGAGCTTGAGAGGATGGAATGATACTTGATGAAGACATGACACCAAACCTCCGGAAGGAATTGAAAGAGTTGGATGAAAAGAACGGAGAAGAAAAAGACAACTTGTGCCACGAATGAAATTGAAAGCATCTTAGAAGACAAGATTGAATGGAGTTGTTGAGAAAATCAACAACGAAAAGAATAAGCTTGTTGTGGTCTTATGGAAAACATCTCAAAATTCTGAGGTGATCACCGACCACAAACTGAAATGATTGGATAGCTGAGAAGAACGAAGAAATGCAAAACTCCTCTTCAAAAGAATACGGAGAATTAATTGCACTTCGAGATGCGAGAAGAAAAGATACTTGAACTCCACCGACAAAATCTTGACGAACTCTTGAAGAACAGATTAAATCATGAAGAACCACCATGAAGAACTCCGGTAACAAAAGGATGATGAGATAGAATGAAGGAATAAAGAATAATATGAGCCTTGCGATGATTTAGATGGGGGTTCCGACAAAATGACCGAGGAAATTTGAACTCCGGAAAAGAAAAGATGGGAAACACTTGGAACTAGAATTTATTCATCAAGAACAAACTCCGAAGGAAGGGATTACTCACTTGAATAGAATAAGAATAAGATTTATTGTATTCTTATCCTTCATCAAATTAAATTGATGACAAACAATGGATTTTTGCATATTATTTATTCTTGTTGAAAATGATTGAGAAATGACATATCGCAAACTTGAGAAGGTCTTCATGAACCACCGGTAGGATTGGAAAGAACGAATGAATTAATATGATAATCAAAGAAAAATAATCTTGAACGAACCACCGTAAGAATTCGAAAATGACTGATGAAAGAGAATGCATCACCGAGAAGAATTAGACGATCGAATATGCCTGAGGGGATTTAGAGAGACGAGAACTTAGAGATTGCAAATTGATTGAAGAATATTTGAACGAAGCACCGGGATAATTAGAGAACAATAGCTGAAATGTGAGGATGAAGAATTCTCCTGGAATGATGGCCTCCGGTGAAACGAAAAAGAAATCAACCCCTGAAATACTCCTGATGGGTAAGAAAGAATATCTGACAAACTGAAATAATTCGAGAGGATGATATGCAGCTAGAACCACGAAACTTCGAGAGAATGGACAAGGTTTAGAAGGAACTCTTCTTCGATCTTCAAATGACGACGAGAAACAACACCAAAATTACTGAGATATACCGGTATAATGAAAAGCAGAGAGGTTGAGCCAACAATGAAAAGAATCTGAACGAGATCTTGGAGAAGGCATGTGACTGATGGAATCCATTCTTACGTCAAACTTCGGAAAGGATTTGAGAATAGCTCCGGGAAATTAGAAGAGTCAGGTAAGATCCTGGGAAAAGACCTGTGGGTTAGGGCCCACTAAAGATAAAACACCGTTGGAAAGGGATGTTGAACAGATAGATGATGCACCAGAACAATTGAAATATTTGAACGAGGTGATAACCTCGAATTAATTGGAACACAGACGAATCTCCTGAGATGTCATGAGCACTCCGGAAGGAAAAACTGGCGAGAGGCAAACGAGCAGGGAAGGCACTTGAGCTGAGGGAAAGGATATAATCACTATCGAAAATGGAATTGAATCCACCGGAGAAGAAAAGAGATGAAGAATGACGAACTACGAGAATTCATCGGTTGAAATAATTTAGGGAAGACTGAAGAGGCTCCACACAAATGAAATAGATGGTCGAAATAGACTCAGGCTCCGGGAAGAAAAAGGGTGGGATGGCGGGAAAACAAAGGCAACTCTGAAGGGGAAACCGACGAATATCTTGAAGAGAAAACACCAGTTGAAAACATTGAGGAAAGAAGGCAAAGACTTCGCACGAGTAGGATGGATACTCGATTACAGACTCCGGCTCAGAGATGAAAAAGGGAGGGCGGGTGGGAAAAGAAAACAATTGAGGATTGAACTCAAAGATGAAGAGGCTCGAGTCGACTTGACGAGAAATGCACCGGATCAAAAGAGCTGAGAACCAACGATCGAAAAACCAACTGCGTGATCCTAAAGAAAATTTGAAGGGGAAGAGAAGTAATTCAAAACACCTACGTCAAGATTCCTTGCCAGAGCGACGAAGGGGCTGAGGAGTAAAAAGAATTCCTACTCTCTGATATAACTAGACTCCGAAAACAGTTTTTTTCTAGACTCAACATCGGCCAAACTACACGATCAATCAAGGGGGCTCCTAGGGTTGGTCGAGGCACTGATACCACCTTGTCACGCCCAATATGCGACCCTATCCAAAAGGAACTCGAAGGTCCCACCAAGGATAGACCCGCATATTGAAACGCTTTTGCAAGGTGGATATCATTACATCAACATTACATAATAGATGGTGATACATACACAAGGCATACAATGCCACACGAATACAACATCACAATACATAAGAGCAACATCCGACTATGGATGAAACATAAAGAGAAACTCAAACGACATCCACCCTGCTAGCCCAGGCTGCCGACCTGGAACCTATCCCCTGATCGAAGAAGAAGCAGAAGAAGAACTCAATGCAAGCAAGCATCGCTCTCGCGTCATGATCATCGCACAACCTGTACCTGCAACTGTTGTTGTAGTAATCTGTGAGCCACGAGGACTCAGCAATCCCATTACCATGGGTATCAAGACTAGAAAAGCTTAAAGGGAAAGGAAGGGGTAAAGTGGTGAGGCTGCAGCAGCGACTAAGCATATATGGTGGCTAACATACGCAAATAAGAGCGTGAAGAGAGCAAGCAGAACAGTCGTCAACTAGTAATGATCAAGAAGTGATCCTCAACTCCTACTTACGTCAAACATAACCCAGAAACCGTGTTCACTTCCCGGACTCTGCCGAAAAGAGACCATCACGGCTACACACGCGGTTGATGCGTTTTAATTCGGATCTGGTGTCAAGTTATCTACAACCGGACATTAACAAATTCCCATCTGCCTATAACCGTAGGCACGGCTTTCGAAAGATTATACCCTGCAGGGGTGTCCCAACTTAGCCCATGATAAGCTCTCGCGATCAACGAAGGATATACCTTCTCCCAGGAAGACCCGATCAGACTCAGAATCCTGGTTTACAAGACATTTCGACAATGGTAAAACAAGACCAGCAAAGCCGCCCGATGCGCCAACAATCCTGATAGGAGCTGCACATATCTCGTTCTCAGGGCAACACCGGTTGAGACTAGCTACGAGTAAAACCAACCGTCAAGTTGCCCCGAGGTGGCCCCGCAGGCAGCTCAGTTCGGACCAACACTTAGACAAGCACTGGCCCGGGGGGGCTAAAATAAAGATGACCCTCGGGTTGGCCGACCCAAGGGAAAGGTATAGGTGGTGGTGAGGCAAATGGTAAAACCAAGGTTGGGCCTTGCTGGAGGAGTTTTATTCAAAGCGAACTGTCAAGGGGGTCCCATAAATCACCCAACCGCGTAAGGAACGCAAAATCCGGGAACATAACACCGGTATGACGGAAACTAGGGCGGCAAGAGTGGAACAAAACACCAGGCAAAAGGCCGAGTCTTCCACCCTTTACCAAGTATATAGATGCATTAATTAAATAAGAGATATTGTGATATCCCAACAATAATCCTGTCCACCATGGAGCAATCTTCAACTTCACCTGCAACTAGCAACGCTATAAGAGGGCTGAGCAAAGCGGTAACATAGCCAATAAACGGTTTGCATAGGAAAGGTATCAAAGGTTAGAGGTTCATGGCAATATGGGAGGCTTGATAAACAGGTGATAGGTAGCGCAGCAAAGCGATAGAACGAAGCAACTAGCATAGCAATGATAGTAGTGAGATCCAGGGTAGCGGTCATCTTGCCTGAAAACCCGCAAGGAAGAAGAACGAGTCCATGAAGAAGACGAGCGGATGAAGCCGAACCAAGCATAGACGAACGAATCCTAACGATCGCAACGAAACGGGAACTATCGAGAAGAAGCACACAACATAGTAAACACACCACACATGAACAAGGCATGATGCACAACAAGCATGATGCATGACAAGGCTACATGATGCTACTAATGGCAAGGGATGATGCAAACAAGAGCTACACATCAAGGCAAGTTTAAATGAGGCCGGGAACAACATATAACAATTCTGGTAAGTCCTCATATGCAAATTTCGAAGTTGATCCAGATCTGAATAAGCCTTATGTTCAAGTTGTTAAACAGCAAGTTAAGATGCACCAAGATGATCTACACGAGATTCTAGTCAAGTTACATATAAAGTTCATTTAGTTCGGAGCTACGACCTAGAAGATATGAGCAAAACAAGTTAGACATGGCATTGATGCAAAATGCATACAAACATCAAGCAAACACCTCAAAACAAGGATGCAACATCATAATATGAAGCTACATGCAATTCTAAGCAAGTTCCATATAGAGCACACTCAAAACGGAGCAACGGTTCAACACACACACTCTATACAAGTTATAGCAACAAATTGTCCAAAATAGCAACTAGGCATCTTGCAAGCATCAAAACAACATGCTACAGCATCTCAACATGAAAACAAAACACATGGGCATGATGTACAGGTAAAGCATTACAAAACATGAACACTGAGCTATCTCCAGAAATCACTAGAACATGCTCAAATACACATGGTAAGATTGCAAATAATAACAGTTCAGACTTTGCAGAAAATAACATCAGGTTGCAATGTTTAGAGCTATCAAACAACATGTTACAGGAACTTATCATGGCAAACAAAGGCATGGCATGAATATACTAATTGCATCGATCAAAAGTCCTTTACTGACCATAAGCCAAAAAGGATCAGAAAATATGATGGCACCCATGTAAACATAGCAAGTTATAATACAGATTCATACATGGCAGGAACAACGATAAGAAGGCATGTTGGTGAGCTTGTACCACTCACCACAGAGCAATACATGGCATGGCAAGGCAACCAACAGTAAGAAGACATATTTGTGAAGCTAAGCATGGCAAGAGCAAGTCCATAGGGTACATGGAACAGTAGCATCAATCATGTCAACAACTGAACTTAATGTTAACAGGCTGACAGCAACATTATTTAGCAACTTTGGAGCAAGATATGAACAATCTATAGCAAGCTATAAATGCAACCAGGGGCATGGATGGATAGCTCATAACCATATGTACAAAACATCCTTACTGAAGTATATCAAAATAAGCATGGATCTCTCTGTAGCATCAAGTTTACATGGCATAAAAATAACAGCAGAACAGGGACTGAAATCAGCAACATCACGAGGCCTAGTTTACATGCTTGTGCTAGTCACCACATTGATCACAAAAATACATGATGAGCACCTCTGTAAAGAAGACATGGCATAGTTCAAAACATATGTAGGGCTCAAGTTCATAAGATGCACACATCAATCATGGCAAAAATGACAAATGAGCATGTTCTGTTAACAGACAACAGACAACATCATGAAGCACTCTTGCAACGATGATTCAGGCATCAAGATGAGCTCAAATGAACATGATGCAATTTTATGAAATGAAGTACTCATTGAGACAAACAATTTGACATATTACACGTACGAAACGAAGCTACGGATGCAGAGATATGATGCGATGAACATGGCATGATAATGTCAAAATAACAGGGACTTAGGCAAAATCAGGGAAGGGGGAAAAGTCAACCTCGTTCTAGATCGGGGCACGGACTTCGAAGCTCGCCGGAGACGGGCTGCGCGGTGGTTGGAGAAGAAGAGAGAGGCGCCGGTGAGGGGGGTGGGGTTCACCGGATCCGGCCAAGGCGCTGCCGGAGGAGGTCGGAGGTGGGGCGCCGGAGGACGACGGCGGCGAGGGGCGCGGGGCGGCCGGGCGGCGCGGGCCGAGCCCTCCTGGCTCG
>NC_041385.1:408598537-408808002 GCF_002162155.2 Triticum dicoccoides
GGCGGCGGCGCAGCCGGGCCGGCACGGGAGGAGGCGGCGGGGCGCGGCCGGGCGGCACGGGCCGGCTCGCGGGCGTGCGGCAGCGGCGGCCGGGCCTAGCTCGCGGGCGTGCGGCGGCGGCGGCCGGGCCAGGCGGGTCGGATCTGGGCCCGCAGGGCCTGGCGTGGCGCGGGGAGGACGGGGCGATGACGTGGCGGCGGACGGTTGGAGGAGACGGCGGCGGAGGCGACGTGGCAGCACCGAATAGGATGGAGCGAGGTGGCCGGCGGACATGTCCGGCTCGGGACGGACACGTCCGGCGGCGCGGAGGGAGGAAGAAGTTAGGGTTTATCCGCGAATTTGGGAGGGGGGACTAATTTATAGATTCTGGGAGCTAGGAGAGTCCAAATGAGGAGCGGTTTTCGGCCACGCGATCGTGATCGAACGACCGAGAGCATGGAGGGGAGTTTGCTGGGTTTTGGGCCACTTTGGAGGGGTGTTGGGCTGCAAGACAAAAGAGACTTTTGTGGTTACCCGGTTAACCGTTGGAGTACCAAACGACCTCCAAATGGCACGAAACTTGACAGGCGGTCTATCGGTGCTATACCAAGGCCGCTTGGCAAGACTCGGTCCATTCCGAGAAAGTTTAACACCCACTCACAACGAGAGACAAAAGGGGAACGCCGGAGGGCATAGGAGTGCCGGATTGCAAAACGGACAACGGGGAAAATGCTTGGATGCATGAGACGAACACGTATGCAATGCAATGCACATGATGACAACAATGCAAATGATGACATGGAAAAATGCAACACGCAAGCAAATTACATGGCAACAACAGCGAATAACTGGCAAACATCTGGCGCATCGAATCAGGGGCGTTACAACCAATGCCTGAGAATGACGACCCATCCAGCCTTTGATGGTATTGCGAGGATGATCTATTTGAAGCCAATCTCCAATTTGCTAAAGCTTCAGCAGTTCAGAACAAGAAGGACTTTGGGATTGACTTCAACCCAGGTCCAGCTGCACCAAGGCCCGATGGTAGTCGCAAAGCTAATCTTATTGGCCCCTTTGATGACTTCGACTCATTTGTGGCAAATTGTGCGGCACAAAGGGCCAGCATTGAAGAAGCTGCTGAGGATGAGGAACAAACTACTGCTCCAGAAGCCAGTGAAGATGCCAAAAGGCTTCAAAGTCTGCAGCTGCTCCAAAAGCTTCAAGAGTGAAAAGCCACTGAAATCTGCACCTCCTGCATCACTGTGCAGTCTGAAGACTTGTCTCATACGTCTATAAAGACTAAGAAGATCTCAGGGCAAGGCCTTACTCCAGCCAACATCCTGCTTCATGAAGAGGATGTGATTCATCTCTCTAGTGATGAAGACCTTTCTGATGATGCCCTTGATCTGCTGATCAAGAGCAAGCAGGAGGCTGAAATCTTCAAAGATTTGCCTCTGTTTGATGCTGATATTCTGAACAATTTTATTGATGAATGGTTTGAGGACATTTCTCTCACCATTGATGATCTGCAGCTTCCCATTGGCATCAGTGTGACTTTCCAAGGCTGCATTGCAAAATAGCTTGCCATTGCTCAAAAGTTCATTGAGCAAAAGAACAAGATTGACCATGAAAAGGCTGTCTTCAAGAAGCACATGGCCAAGCATAGTGTCATTGATGTGCAGAACTTTAAGAAGATGATGGCAGATCTCAAGGTTGAGTTCCATAAGCGTCATGATGAAGCCAAGGGCTCCCGAGAGCGACTCAAATATTATGCTAAGAAATCTGTTTAGGCTCACAATGAAGCCTTTAATACAAAAGAACTTGAGCGTCCAGGCATTGTCCCCAAGTTGGCAGCTAAGAAGAAGAAGCCAACACAAGCTGAAGCTGAGGCTACCAGGTAGGACAGGTCAAGCATTGTCTTCCCTGCCAGCATGACAGGATCGAAGCCTAAGGTCCCATCAACTACTTCTGGGAGGAAGAAGTGGAAGCAGGCTGAGGCTGAAGCTAAGAAGCGCAAGCATCAAGAAGCCTCTAATGCTGCTCCATCTCAAAAAAGGCTAAGACAAAGCCCTCTAAGGCTTCAAGAAGGGCCCAAGCACCAACTGCCTCATCTGCTCCTGAAGAGCCGCTACTAGTTGAGCCCATCTCTATTGCCTGACCAGCCTCCTCCAACCATCAATGACGTCTTGTTGTACATGAGCGTGCTAGCACAGAGGCTCGTGAGTCTAAAGAGATCCCAGCTGCTGACACCGTCGGAGCTGAAGACATTGGTTGAGAAGACAATGTTCATGATGATGTAGTCCTTCCTCAAGTTCCCCAACTTACTCAGAAACAGGTATCATCGCCTGCTCCCTCGAGTAGTGAACAAATTAGTATTGGCAGTCCTACGATGCCAATCACTCAAGATGATTTCTAGGAAGAGCAACACCCCAACACCTCGCTCCATGAAGTCATTCCGCGCACTCCACCAGCTCAAGTCACTACTCTAGTGCTTGAGAATCCCCAAGAAACACCCAAGACATGGAGAAGACCACTCCCTCACCATAGGCGTTGCCCTCTTTCTGAAGGCTTCGCCGAGGCCCAAGGCCAACGGTCTCCATGTCCAGCATTCCTGAAAAGGATGTGCATGCCACAAGCTCAACAACATGTCAAGTGTTCCCTGAAGCCATCCCCTCAGAAACTGCTCAAGAGTCTGAAGCCAAAGAGGCTAAAGATATTCCGGTTGCATCAGCCGAGGAAAGAGAAGAAGAAGAACATGTTGTTCTTCTCCCTACTGAACCACGTGTGACCTCTAATGTGATTGTTTCTGACCCCCGGTTATTGAAGCTCTTGAAGCCACTGTGGAAGATGTTGCTGCTGCCGCTCATACTGAAGCCAATAGTATTGTCATGGCTGAAGACAATGCGCAACCTGAAGGCACTCTTCATACTGAAGCCCTTGATGCCACAGAAGACATTCAGCCATCCACCTTGGATGTTGTTGCTGCTCAACCTATACCACATAGTATGGCAAGGGCGTTCAATCGTGAAGGTGGAATGATCAGTGTTAGATGGCCTGTTATGACACCTTGTGTAGCTCCTGGTCCACAATATTGTTGGATTTCGGGTTCTGGCAAAACCCTTGAGGTTCGAACATTGGGGTGCGCACGAAGATTTCTCCCTACCAAATCTCGCTCTCTGCCTCGCCGCGATCTCTAAGCTAGCTCGATGAACTCACAATGCAAGAGACACAAGATTTATACAGGTTCAGGCCACTATTGTGCTGTAATACCCTACTCCTATGTGTGGTGGTGGTGGATTGCCTCTTGGGATGATGATGAACAGTACAAGGGAAGAACAACCTCCTAAGGAGAGGTGTTCTTGTGCTTAATACGGTGTTCTACTTGCTCTGGTTTCGGTCCCTTCTACTGTGGTGGCTAGCCCTATTTATAGAGGCCCTGGTCCTCTCCCAAAATATTGAGCGGGAAGGGATCCAACAACGGACAATTCGAAAAGGGACAGCTAGTACAAGCTATCCTGACTAAAGGTGGTCTTTGCCTACCAAAGGCGCTCGTGGTGATGCCATCTTGGGCTCCATGATGACCTTCGTCCTGCCATCCTGCTGGTCTTGGTCTTGTTGCACCGATATGGAAACCTTTGCCTGATGCCTCGGTACTACGCGCCTGCGCTTGCCCCCTTAGCACCAAAGAGTAAACGAGGACACTGCGCACGCTGGCGCCCGCCTGGCGCCCGCCTGGCCTTGGTCGTCACGGCTTGCGTCACAGGAACCTCGCAAGGTACCCCTTTGCCTTGATCTCTCTGCTTCCCTCGCGAGCCTGCCTTGTTGAGGCCGCTCCTGAGGAGGCCTCGTGTCGTCCACCCCACGAGGCTTGGCCCCTCGTGAGGGTCTTGAGCGTTGGTTCATTGAGACAGGCCGTATTGGGCCACTGGTGGAGCCACACCGTGGGCCGCATGTAGGCAAGTCTTGGGACTCCCGTTCCCAGAACGCCGACAGTAGCTCCTGGGCCCAAGGCACGCTCGGACTTGGCTTAGTGGCGAAGCGAAAGGGCAAGTGTGGAGCGCCGCGGGCCCCAATAGCATGTGGCCTTGGTCGGTGCATGGCGACTGATTGGACGTGGCCGTCTTCGCTTCCCCACGCTGCCTCGACAACTGCCCGACTTGACGAGTCCCTGCTGCATGCAAAAAGGGTTATCATTACCTGCGATCGTGGAGGCCGACAGTTGGCCTTCCTTGGGCTATAAATGAGGAGGGGCGAGAGCCCCCATAGCCCATCTCTTCCCATTCCGCTCGCCTCTCCTCCCTCACTTCTGTTGCTTGCAGCGCCCCCATGGTGCCTGAGAAGAGGTTTTCGGCCGCGGAGAAGGGGAAGGATCGCCAGGAAGGGCCTGGCTCTCCTCTGCCCAAGCACGGACGCGGTTGCCCTCGCAAGCACGCTGCAACCCCCGCTGTGGCTCTTCGCGGCCGTGGTGGTGGCCCTTCACATGGTGGGGGCCGCCCATGTCGAGGCAGCCCGGTTGGTGGAGGAAGGCGTGTTGTGGTCGTGTGGCCTCCTCGGCCGGCCTTCCACTCGGCGGAGGCGCTGCCGGAGTTCATTGTGCGGTCGGATGACCCGGCCAACAACTGGCTTTAGCTCCCGTGCTTCTTCATCGGCGAGCTGCTGGCCGCTGGCCCAGGCGGGCTCTGGTTGCAGGCGGACGGCTGCTGCAGCAAGGCCTCTTGGGTCGCAGTGGAGGTCTTCGTCGCTGGCAATGCAGCCCTGGCCCGAGGCTGGCGGATGTTCGCCCACGCGCGCGGTCTGGGCAGGCAGTGCACCCTCCACTTCAAGTATGATGGCGACGCGACCCTCTACGTGAGGGTGTTTGGAGAAGACGGCCGCCGCGTTGGGTGCTGCCCTGAAGACAACAACAGCGGCGAGGTGCTCGGTTTTGGCGACGGTCGTGATGAGGGTGAAGGCGAACTTGCTCCCGGCGGCGACAGCGGCTCATCAAGCTACGGCGGCTCTTCCTCCGGTGGCAGCTCATCCAGTGGCAGCTACGATCAACAACCACGCCGTCCTGCCCGCCTCGAGGGTAGCAGCGGGTCGTCCCGTCAACGCGCTTCGGTGAAGCACGAGGTGGAGTCTGACTGAGCTCAGGAGGACGTCATGGATCCCTCCTCGCAAGCTGCTGCAAGGCGCGTGTTGCTTTTATTTTATTTTCCTTCCTTCTTGCATTGAGAAAGACAAGTATGGGGCCACGTGGGGGCGTGCAACGAACTATGATTTCCTAGTTAACATGCTGCATTTATTGTTCATGCGCTGTGTCATGGCGTCATTGTTATATGTCAGCATGTAGGAACAACTTAGCTTGGCGCGTTCGAAGTAGTTTCCGCCTTGCAAGGCGCCTGCTTCAGGCCTCGCCGGGCGTCTTAAGAGCTGCAAGAAACTTATTGAGAGACTATCATTTTCCGAACCCTGGTCGCAAGGGCTGCCGGCCGTGGCCTGGCGCTTCATGTCGCGGTACCCGAGGGGCACGGACAAAGAGGGGTGCTCCGGCTGCGAACTCGAATGAGAAGGCCTCGTGAAAATCAGAAGAAAAAGGCTCGGGAGGGCACCCGTATAGCCCCCTCGCGAGGCTTGCGAGAGAGAGCAAGTCAGAAAAAGAGCCGAAGACAGGAAACGAAGGCAGGAAGCGATTGAACAGAATTGGCAACGAACATCAGAAGCAACTTCAATCAAGGTTCAAACAAGGAAGAGCGAGCCAACTGTAGAGAGCAAATGAAAAGCCGCGTCCGGCACCTAGTCTAGTCTTCAAGTATTCTCACCAGCGCGGAGCTAAGTGCTGCGACTGGGCGTGGGAGGGAGCCCCCGAGGCCCAAGGGCGGCACTCCTGAGACTCCGGGGCGTGTACAGCCCCACTCATTATTACGTGAGAGTGTCACGGGCGGCGAGCTTCACATCCACTGGGCCTCTTCACAGGCACCAGGCCTTTCTTCAAGCGAGCTTCACAGGCACTAGGCCTTCTTCACAGGCACCGGGCCTTTCTTTAGGCGAGCTTCACAGGCACTGGTCCTTCTTCGCAGGCACCGGGCCTTTCTTCAGGGCTAGAACTTCCGGAGGTACTGGATGTTCCAGGCGTTCGGGATGGGTACCCCGTCCTGGGTCTCCAGGCACGCGGCGCTAGGCCTCAAGACGTGAACGACCTTGAACGGGCCCTCCCACATGGAAGAGAGCTTGTGCAACCCTTCCCTGGAGAGCACCCGCCTCAGGACAAGGTCACCCACCTCGAGCATCCTGGGGCGGATGTTGCGACAGTGATACCGCCACAGCGCCTGCTGGTATCTTGCCGCTCGAAGTGTGGCTTCACAGCGGTCTTCCTCCCCCAGCACGAGGTCCATCCCCCGCATGGCGTCCTGCTACGCTTCATCAAACACCAGGACCCGCGCGGAGCGACGCCTAACCTCGTGAGGGAGAACCGCTTCTGCTCCGTAGACGAGGAAGAATGGGGTCTCGCCCGTTGGCTTGGTGGCGGTGGTGCGAATGGACCACATCACGGACTGGAGCTCATCATGCCAGCCCCTGCCGCAGGCCTCCAGCTTCTTCTTGAAGGTCCTGGTCTTGACGCCCCTCAGGACCTCTGTGTTGGCGCGTTTGGCCTGGCCGTTGCTCCGAGGGTGTGCCACCGAAGTGTAGCAGATCTGCGTTCCATGGTTAGCACAATACGTCTTGAAGAGATTGCTAGTGAACTGCGAACCGTTGTCGGTGATGATACGGTTAGGGACCACAAATCGGCTCATGAGGCCTTTGATGAACTTGACCATGGAGCCGGCTGGGATGGTGTGGACGGCTTCCACCTCTGCCCACTTGGTGAACTTGTCGATGGCGACGTAGAGCTAGCGGTAGCCCCCAGGCGCTCCAGGGAATGGGCCCAAGATATCCAGCCCCCAGACCGCAAACAGCCATGAGAGCGGGATGATCTGCAAGCCCTGAGCTGGCTAATGGATTTTCTTGGCGTGGAACTAGCAGGCCTCGCAGGACTTCACCAGCTCGGTCGCGTCGTTGAGTGTCGTAGGCCAATAGAATCCGTTGCAAAATGCCTTGCCGACGAGGGTCCATGACGACGAGTGGTGTCCGCAATCTCCACCGTGTTTGTCGGCCAGCAGCTCTTTCCCCTGTTCCCTAGAGATGCAATATAGGGAAATGTCATTCGGCCGTTTCCGGTATAACTCACCGTCTTGGATGCAGTAGGCAGTGACCTGCTGGGCCATGCGCTCCACGTCCTCCTCTTCGTCCATAGCCCCGGTCGTTGCGCTCGGGGCGTCGACCGAAGCGTCCTTCTCGAATGGCCCTGATCTCCTGGAAATCGTTGGTGTTGTGGGTGTGGAGGTTGTGGTAGGCGCAGAATGGTCGGCTGCCATTGGATGACTCTGGCTGGTCCCTGCCGTGCTTCATGTCTGGTTCTGCTGCGAGCACGGCCGCTCCCTTGCACTTCATTTCCTTGGCCTTGGTCTTCTTTTCTTTCGGGTCAGCAGCTGGAAGCTCGAGGAGGGAGAGGCATCCTTCCTCATCTCTTGCGCACTTGGTCACCAGGTTGAACAGCTCCAGGGATGTGCACAACTCCTCGTGGATGGCAAGCTCCTCCTTCAACTTGACGTCATGGACGCCATCAGAGAACGCTGAGATGATGGCCTCGTCTGTCACCTTGGGGATCTTGAGGTGGACACTGTTGAAGCGATGGATGTATTTTTGCAGGGTCTCCCCAGGCTGTTGCTTGATGCAGCGCAGGTCACCCGCGGCCGGGGGGCAGTCGTGAGTGCCCTAGAAGTTGGTGATGAAGTGGCTGCGCATCTCGTCCTAGGAGGAGATTGAGCCGGGAGGCAGGTTCAGGAGCCATGAGCGGGCACCGTCCTTGAGTGCCATGGGAAACCAATTCACCATGACTTTCTCGTCATCATTGGATGCCTCGATGCTCAGCTCGTAGAGCTGCAAGAACTCCGCGGGGTCGGGGGTGCCATCATAGCGAGGAGGTAGGTCCGGCTTGAACTTGCCAGGCCAGGCGACGCTATGCAGCTCAGGGGTGAAGGCGCGGGAGCCTGCTGTGATCACCAGGGCCCTTTGCTGACATGGAGCTTTCTCTCGACGGTACCCGTGCACCGCCGCCACTAGCAGCACACGGTCTTTTCGCGCCGGTGCAAGGAGCACGGGGCCGCCTTCTTGAGGCCAAGGGATTTCTTGACAGCTTCCTTCTTGTCGCGTGGGCGTTGGACGCGGTGGGTCACGCCCAGAGGCCGCACGCCTTGGCGCCAGGGTACCGTCTTGGGGCAGAGGTGGTGGAGGCGCTCCATGAGCCACATCGCCCGTGCGTGGCGGAGGGCGAGGCGATGAGAGGGACGACGCGGGAGAGCCTCCTGCGGCGCCGACAAGCTCGATGATGCAAGCGAGCCATTCTACATAGAGGTCGTCGACGGGGCGATAACGCAGGAGCTCGCGTGCCTTGAGCAGCACGGCCTGCGCGTCCATGGGGGTGCGACGAGCGTGGGACGACGAGTTAGCTGGGGTCAGCGACGGAGTGGCGGTGCGGCCATCCCGCCGCACTGAGGGGTGCAGCGAGGATGCTTGCTACTCGTTCGCCGCCGGGCCGGTGGCGGCATTGGCAGCAGGCGACGGGAGACGGGGAGGCCTGCTGACAGGAGCCATCCGGCCCAGCGCTCAGCATGGGCTCGGCGGGCGTCCGACGTGGATGCGACGAAGCAATGGGACGCGGATCAGCGGAAGGAAGATTTCGGTGCACCCCTACCTGGCGCGCCAAATGTCATATTTCGGGTTCCGACAAAACCCTTGAGGTTCGAACAGTTGGGTGCGCTCGAAGATTTTCCCCTACCGAATCTCACTCTCTACCTCACCGCGATCTCTAAGCTAGCTCGATGAACTCGCAACGCAAGAGACACAAGATTTATACAGTTTCGGGCCACCGTTGTGGTGTAATACCCTACTCCTGTGTGTGGTGGTGGTGGATTGCCTCTTGGGCTGATAATGAACAATACAAGGGAAGAACAGCCTCCTGAGGAGAGGTGTTCTTGTGCTTGGTGTGGTGTTCTACTTGCTCTGGTTTCGGTCCCTTCTACTGTGGTGGCTAGCCCTATTTATAGAGGCCCTAGTCCTCTCCCCAAATATTGAGCGGGAAGGGATCCAACAACGGACAATTCGAAAGGGGACAGTTAGTACAAGCTATCCTATCTAAAGGTGGTCTTCGCCTACCGAAGGCGCAGGTGGTAATGCCGTCTTGGGCTCCACGATGACCTCCGTCCTGCCGTCCTGCTGGTCTTGCTCTTGTTGCACTGATATGGAAACCTTTTCCTGATGCCTCGGTACTCCATGCCTGCGCTTGCCCCCTTAGCACCAAAGGGGAAATGAGGTCACTGCGCGTGCTGGCGCCCGTCTGGCGCGTGCCTGGCCTTGGTCGTCATGGCTTGCGTCATAGGAACCTCGCGAGGTACCCCTTTGCCTTGATCTCTCCGCCTCCCTCGCGAGCCTGCCTAGTTGAGGCCGCTCCTGAGGAGGCCTCGTGTCGTCCGCCCATGAGGCTTGGCCCCTTGCAAGGGTCTTGAGCGTTGGTTGATGAAGACGGGCCGTACTGGGCCACTGGTGGAGCCATGCCGTGGGCCCCAGGCAGGCAAGTCTGGGGACCCCCGTTCCCAGAACGCCGACAAATATGATTACCACATCGAGCAAAGGCCTCAGACTCAGAATCCAAAGCCAAGAATGCCAAGGTTTCCAAGTGCTGTCACTACTCAGGGCTCCTTAAGTGTCTTAAGCTTCGGAAAGCACAACACATCCTTGAGAAGGCCAAGAATCCATACAAGAAGACAAATATCTCTTCTAAGAGGTTCTGGAGTCATCAACCACAAAGCTATTACTCATGCATCTTGTACAACCAGGATAGGATCTTCCCTCACAAGCGCATGTGTTGTGATGCCATTGCTAGACTGTTGTGCCTTCAGGTGGCCTTGGATTGCTTTTGTGAAGTTGGTCTGCTCCCCTTTCTCGTCGACAAGGAGCACTGGAGTGAAGAGCTCTTTCTTCAATTTTATGCCACCCTTCATATCTCAGGCTACAACAGGGATCCGAAGACATGGGTCCTTGAGTGGATGTCAGGCAATGTACACTAAGGGAGTCCTGGACTAGGGGTGTCCGGATAGCCGAACTATCATCATCGGTCGGACTCCAAGACTATGAAGATACAAGATTGAAGACTTCGTCCCGTGTCCGGATGGGACTTTCCTTGGCGTGGAAGGCAAGCTTGGCAATATGGATGTGTAGATCTCCTACCATTGTAACCGACTCTGTGTAACCCTAGCCCTCTCCGGTGTCTATATAAACCGGATGGCTTTAGTCCATAGGACGAACAACAATCATACCATAGGCTAGCTTCTAGGGTTTAGCCTCCTTGATCTCGTGGTAGATCTACTCTTGTAATACCCACATCATCAATATCAATCAAGCAGGACGCAGGGTTTTACCTCCATCAAGAGGGCCCGAACCTGGGTAAAACATTGTATCCCTTGTCTCCTGTTACCATCCGCCTAGACGCACAGTTCGGAACCCCCTACCCGAGATCCGCCGGTTTTGACACCGACATTGGTGCTTTCATTGAGAGTTCCTCTGTGTCATCACCGATAGGCTCGATGGCTTCTTCGATCATCAACAATGACGCAGTCCAGGGTGATACCTTTCTCCCCGGATAGATCTTCGTATCCGGCGGCTTTGCACTGCGGGCCAATTCGCTTGGCCATCTGGAGCAGATCGAAAGCTACGCCCCTGGCCGTCAGGTCAGATTTGGAAGTTTGAACTTCACGACTGACATCCGCGGAGACTTGATCTTCGGTGGATTTGAACCACAGCAGAGCGCGTCGCACTATCACGATGGGCATGATTTAGCTCTGCAGCCGGACAGTGTCCTGGAGGCCGCACACGAGTCCACTCCGATCTTCAATTTGGAGCCGGCTGCGCAGATCGAGGACGGGTGGCTAGACACCGCCTCGGGGGCTGCAACCTCTACGGCGATAGAGCCAAACACTGACCTTGTCCCTCATGAAGCTCGTGACTCCGAGGTGCTGGACTCCTCGCTAGACTCCGAACCTCCCGCGCCCCCTCCAATGGAATCCGATTGGGCGCCGATCATGGAGTTCACCGTTGTGGACATCTTTCAACACTCACCTTTCGGTGACATCTTGAGTTCGCTAAAGTATCTCTTGTTATCAGGAGAGCCCTGGCCGGACTACGGTCAGGACGGTTGGGATGTGGACGACGAAGAAATTCAAAGCCCACCCACCACCCACTTAGTAGCCACTGTCAACGATCTAACCGACATGCTAGACTTCGACTCTGAAGACATCGACGGTATGGACGACGATGCCAGAGACGACCAAGATCTAGCGCCTACCGGGCACTGGAAAGCCACCTCATCATATGACATATACATGGTGGATATCCCAAAGGATGGGAATGGTGGAGGAACAGAGGAGGATGACCCCTCCAAGAAACAGCCCAAACGCCGACGTCAGCGGCGTCGTTCTAAATCCCACCAAAGCAAGAATGGAGATTCCGGCACCGGAGATAATAACACCCCAGATAGTGCCGAAGACAACCCCCTGCAGCAAGATTTAGCACAGGAGGACGGAGACACCAGCCCTCACGAGAGAACGGCAGACGAAGAGGTAGAGGATGATAATTACATGCCTCCCTCCAGAGACGAGGAAAGCCTAGACGACGACGAATTTGTCGTGCTTCAGGATCCCGCCGAACAAGTGCATTTTAAACGCAGGCTTATGGCCAGGGCAAGCAGCCTCAAGAAAAAGCAGCAACAGCTTAGAGCTGATCAAGATCTGCTAGCCGACAGATGGACTGATGTCCTTGCGGCCGAAGAGCATGAGCTCAAACGCCCCTCCAAAAGCTACCCCAAACGCAAGCTGCTACCCCGATTAGAGGAGGAGGCATATAAACCCGCATCACCAGAGCACGATACGGCTGACCGGCCACCCCGTGGCCGCGACAGAGAGGCCTCTAGGCCCTCCATTAGAACCGTACCCCGAAGTCGCTCGAAAAGCACAAGACCGCAGGGGAACGCTCCGGACTTGCGAGACATATTGGAGGATAAGGCAAGACAATCAAGATCGATCTACAGATCGCGGGGGCGCCCCATGATACGTGATGACAACCGTCGCGCCGGACACAACAAATCCGGCCGGGCCGAACACAGCAGACAAAACTCTTTTGAGCTTGGTCGTGATATAGCCCAATACAGAGGCGCCACACACCCACTATGCTTCACAGATGAAGTAATGGATCATCAAATCCCCGAAGGGTTTAAACCCGTGAATATTGAATCTTATGATGGAACAACGGACCCCGTGGTTTGGATCGAAGACTATCTCCTTCATATCCACATGGCCCGCGGTGATGATCTCCACGGCATCAAATACCTCCCACTCAAGCTTAAAGGACCAGCTCGGCATTGGCTTAACAGCTTACCAGCAGAATCAATTGGGAGTTGGGAGGACCTGGAAGCCGTATTCCTTGATAACTTCCAGGGCACGTATGTGCGACCACCAGACGCTGACGACCTAAGCCACATAATTCAGCAGCCAGACGAATCGGCCAGACAATTCTGGACACGGTTCTTAACTAAGAAAAATCAAATCATCGACTGTCCGGATGTAGAGGCCCTCGCGGCCTTCAAACGTAACATCCGTGACGAGTGGCTTGCCCGACACCTAGGGCAGGAAAAGCCGAAATCCATGGCAGCCCTCACATCACTCATGACCCGCTTCTGCGCGGGAGAAGACAGCTGGCTAGCCCGCAGCAACAACCTCAGCAAAAATTCTGGCAGTCCGGATATCAAGGACCACAATGGCAGGTCGCGTCGCAACAAGAACAAACACCACATTAACAGCGACAATAACGAGGATACAGCAGTCAATGCCGGATTCAAAGGCTCTAAATCCGGTCAGCGGAAAAAGCCATTCAAAAGAACTACTCCGGGTCCGTCCAATTTGGACCGAATACTCGATCACTCGTGCCAGATACACGGCACCCCCGACAAGCCAGCTAACCACACCAACAGGGACTGTTGGGTATTCAAGCAGGCAGGCAAGTTAATTGCCGAAAACAACAACAAGGGGCTGCATAGCAATGACGAGGAAGAGACCCGACCGCCGAACAATAGAGGACAGAAGGGTTTCCCCCCACAAGTGCGGACGGTGAACATGATATACACAACCCACATACCCAAGAGGGAGCGGAAGCGTGCACTTAGGGATGTATATGTGATGGAGCCAGTCGCCCCGAAGTTCAACCCATGGTCCTCTTGCCCGATCACTTTTGATCGAAGGGACCACGCCACCAGCATCCGCCACGGCGAATTCACCGCATTGGTGCTAGACCCAATCGTCTATGGATTTCACCTCACCAGAGTCCTGATGGACGGTGGCAGCAGCCTGAACCTGCTTTATCAGGATACAGTGTGCAAAATGGGCATAGACCCCTCAAGGATTAAACCCACAAAGACGACCTTTAAAGGCGTCATACCAGGTGTAGAGGCAAATTGTATAGGCTCAGTTACACTGGAAGTGGTCTTCGGATCCCCAGATAACTTCCTAAGCGAGGAGTTAATCTTCGACATAGTTCCGTTCCGCAGCGGCTATCATGCTCTGCTCGGACGTACCGCGTTTGCAAAGTTCAACGCGGTGCCGCACTACGCATACCTCAAGCTCAAGATGCCAGACCCTCGAGGAGTCATCACGGTCAACGGAAACACGGAACGCTCTCTCCGAATGGAGGAACATACAGCGGCTCTCGCGGCAGAAGTACAGTGCAGCCTCTTAAGGTAATTCTCGAGTCCGGCCGTTAAGCGACCGGATACGGCTAAACGCGCCCGGAGTAACCTACAACAAGACCACCTGGCACGTTCCGAGCACGCGTAGCAGTGCGGACCCAACCCCAGCCCCTGCAAAATTTCAAGACAGGTCCTTCGCGTACATCATTACGCTCGGGAGAACCTTGGGCATGGGGGAGGGGCACGGCCACGATAGGCCCAGAATGCGGCTTAACCACACTAGGGGCTCTCAAGTGTGTCGTTCTTTTTTTCTTTCTTTCTTTTTTTTCTTATTTTTACCCACAGGACTCCGTTCATCAGAGGCCCTGTCCGGCAGCAGACCCGCCGAACTCACGATGCAATAGCCAGGGAAGGAGAAAGGCTACGATGAATATCCAGGTGGTCTCCATTACGAGCATTAAATTTGTTTTATACACTATTCCGTAGCCTACCCCTGGAGGGGGACATGTTTAATAGTCCCATCCCTTGCTTATCGCACCATTTGTATCGTTCTGCATTCACAGCAGTATCTCTTGAATAAATAATGCAGCACCTTTTTGCTTACAATTGCATTCCTTTCTTATACATATGTTCATTTATGACATGTTGCATCCGTACACTTTGGTACGGCTAAATACACCAGGGGCTTATGTTTCCCGCATCATGGTGTGATAAGTCCGAACACTTTCACCAGTGCGGCACCCCGAACTTATAGCATTATATGCATCGGCTCCGAATCATGTCTTGGGTCAATAGTTGGATTTGCCCGGCTCCCATGTTTTGGTACCTTATGTTCCGTTGTATCGGCTAAGGTAGCACTGGGAGAACCACTGTGATTGCGCCCCAGTTGAGCTGGGCGAGCGCCTCAGTGGAGAAAGCTAAAACTGACCGTCGTGATGAGGCGAGAGCCGGTCGCTGTTCGAGAGGTTTTTTGCGAGTCCCTAAAGACTTATGCCGCTTAGAGCGAGGAGCCGGCTTTGTCCGGCCCAGGTGTGGATAGCGCCCCAAATTCGGCCTTCCGAACACTAGGGGCTTCGCCGAAATTTAAAATTATAGAATTCTATGGCTAAGTGAGAGTGTTCAAGCATTATAAGTCCGGTTGCCTTGTTCATTGTGTTGAGTGCCTCCCTAGATGGACCCAAAAATGGGAACAAGAGTGCTCAAATTTATCCCGAACACCCCAGCACTCGTGGCATGGGGGATGAAGCCGACGACTTGCCATCTCTCAGATTTTATAAACAGCCACACAGAAGGTAATATTTTAAATTAACAAGCGTTGCTTAGCGCATATGAACAAAGTTTTCAGCGCACAGGATAACAAAATGCGAGTCTACTCAAATATTACATCTTTGGAGCACTCACCCACAATAATGCGGGCACCCTTCAGGACACCCTTATAATACATCTCGGGCGTGCAATACTCCTTGCCCAGCGGTGGCGCGTCCGCCACAAGCTTCTGAGCATCCATCTTGCCCCAATGCACCTTAGCGCGGGCAAGGGCCCGACGGGCACCTTCAATGCAGGCGGAGTGCTTGATGACTTCAACCCATGGACACGCATCCACCAGCCACCGCACCAGGCCGAAGTAGCTCCCAGGCATGGCCTCCTTAGGCCACAGCCGAAGTATGAGGCCCTTCATGGCCTGTTTGGCCACCTTGTGGAGCTCGACCAGCTGCTTCAGCTAGTCGCTAAGGGGCACCGGATGTCCGGCCTCAGCATACTGAGACCAGACGACCTTCTCCGTCGAGCTCCACTCCTCGGCCCTGTAGAAAGTGGTAGCATCGGACATGCTACGGGGCAGATCTGCGAACGCTCCTGGAGAGCTCCGAATTCAGGTAAGTGACAGGTAATTCACACTCACAAGCTTACTCTGCATGAAAAAATGCCTTACCCGCCGCTATTTTCTTCAACGCCTCGATTTCCTGGAGGGCCTTATAGGCTTCGGCCTTATCAGCTTTGGCACTCTCAAGAGCCGATGCAAGCTCGGACTCTCGAGTCTTCGAGTCGCGCTCCAAACTCTCATGTTTTTCCAGGAGAGCCTGGAGCTCTTGCTGTACCTCCGCCAGCCACGCCTCCTGCTTCTCTCGCTCGGTGCGCTCCGCGGCCGCATTATGTTCGGCCACAGACACCGCCTCCTTCAGGGTCACCACCTCGTTCGTGGCCCCTGCAATACCCACGTTATCCTTGTCATTTTTCTTGCAACCAAATCCTTTTCTGTAAGGTACAATTTTAATAAGGTGTTACTCACCTTCCTTGTCCTCGAGTTGCTTCTTGGCACGGCCGAGTTCGTTCTCGGACCGCTCGAGGCTTTGCTTCAAAGTATTGACCTCCGCAGTCAGTGCGGCAGAGGTCAGTAGCACAGCCTGCAATCCCATATTGACATAATTTTTATGACTCCTGCGTATATATTTTTAGATCCTCAGTCCGTTTTTTCCTTCCGAATACTGAACCGAGCATCAGGGGCTACTGTCTATGCGGTACTATTTTACACATATCACAATTCTTACCTCAAAGCCTGTTAGAAGGCTGCTGCAGGCTTCGGTCAGCCCGCTCTTGGCGAGCTGAACCTTCTGAATCACCGCACCCATGACGGTGCGGTATTCCTCTTCAATGGAAGCGCCGTTGAGCGCCTCCAGCAAGCTATCCGGCGCCTCCGGTTGGACGGAGGCCACTGGCGTCACGGTCTTTCCCTTCTTACGAAGGGGCCGCCCGCTGGACTCCGAAGCCACTACTGGTTCCGATGCGGAGTCCGGTGCAAAGTCCGGGAGGTTGCCCTGCGGCACCTCCGGGGCCTCCTCCTCCTAGCGGGTCCCTTCCCGGGATCCCACCTCGGCATCGTCTGCATCACGAGGGGAGGAGGCGGTCGGAAGGGAATCCATATCCGACGCACCCAAGGACCCGCTCGACAAAGCGGGAAGATCCTCCTTGGGCGGACTGCAGGGTTGTATGCGGCATTAGAAAGACTCCATGTGGCGAAAATAAAAATCATGAAGTTATTCGAGAGTCCGGATACTTACGATCACGCCAGGGGCTTGGCCCTTGGAGGCCAGTCCTTGTCGTCGTCGCTGGCGTGGGCAGAGCAGTCCGGGGGAAGAGTCCTTCCCTTCTTGGACCCTTCGGCCTCCCTAGTTGGGGAGGCCTTCCTTTTCTTCCCTCCCCCTGCTGGGGGAGAGGCCTCTTTCTTCTCCTCCTCGCCTTCGTGGGAGGAGTATGCCTCGGTGTCATCATCCGATGACACCTGAAAACAGGAACTCTTTCGAGTGCCCGTGGCCTTCTTCTTGGCCTTCTTCTCCGGCACCACATGGGGTGCCGGAGCCAGCAGCCCCATTAAGCGGGCATCCGCTGGGTCTTCTGGCAAAGGGGCCAGACAGATAGTCTGCTCGGCCTTCTTCATCCAGTCCTGTCAAAGGTGAGGGAGTTTAGATCCCGCATAGAGTCAAACTATGGAAAACAAGTGTCCCGTAAAGGGAAAAATCGCTTACCTCGCTAGCCGGACGCTGCGAGCTGAATCCGCGATCTTCGATGGCGGATGCGGGAGCCTCGGCGCCGTTGAACAGCACCCTCCAGGCCTCTTCGTACATAGTGTCGAAGATCCCGTTCAAAGTCTGGTGTTGCGCCGGATCGAACTCCCACATATTGAAGTCCCGTTGTTGGCACGAGAGAATTCGGCGGATGAGCATGACCTAGACTATGTTGACAAGCTTGAGCTTCCTTTTCACTAGCTTTTGGATGCAGGCTTGAAGTCCGATCAGCTCCTCTGAATCGCCCCATATCCGGCCACTCTCCTTCCAGGAGGTGAGTCGTATGGGGATGCCAGATCTGAATTCAGGGGCCGCTGCCCATTCAGGGTCACGCGGCTCGGTGATGTAGAACCGCCCCGATTGCCACCCCTTAATGGTTTCCACGAAGGTGCCCTCAAGCCAAGTAACGTTGGGCAACTTGCCCACCATGGCGCCTCCGTACTCCGCTTGGCTTCCCTTCACAACCTTCGGATTGACATTGAAGGTCTTGAGCCACAAGCTGAAGTGGGGCTTAATGCAGAGGAAGGCCTCACACACGACGATAAACGCCGAGATATTGAGGATGAAATTCGGGGCCAGATCATGGAAATCCAGACCGTAGTAGAACATGAGCCCTCGGACAAAGGGATGGAGTGGGAAGCCCAGTCTGCGGAGGAAATGGGAAAGAAATACTACCCTCTCATGGGGCCTGGGGGTGGGGATGAGCTCCCCCTCGTCGGGGAGCCGGTGCGCAATGTCGCTGGACATGTATCCGGCGCTGCGCAGCTTCTGGATGTGCCCCTCCGTAATGGAGGAGGCCATCCACTTGCTTCCCGCTCCGGACATAGTTGGAGAAGGTTGAGGTGAGGTGTGCGGACTTGGGCTCTGGAGCTCGAGTTCGCAGAGATGGATAGGCAAAGGAGGAAGAAGGCGTAGGTAAAAGGGTAGATCTTTATCCCCTTATATGGGCAGACGAAACCATGCGTCCCCACCAGCCTGATGAAACTCGCTTATCTCCCAAGCGCCGCAATCAATGGCGCGGTTGGGTTACCCACGTCCGTATTGATGTGAATCCAGGGATAAGGGGAACACGATCTCTGCTTCGACAAGACGTGCCAAGGAAACCGCTTCGCTAGACGCGCGGAGGTGGTATAATAAAAACGATTCGAGTAAAGGCTTGGTTGTGGTGTGACGTCACGCCACAAAATACGTCAGCAGATTGAACTTGTGTAAATATTATTCTCTCTACGGTGGTATGTGGAATTTATTTTGCAGAGCTGGACACTATCCTGGTGTTCACAATCTTCTATAAATTATTAGGAGGAGGAAGCCGCCTTGCAACGCCGAAGACAATATGCGCGCCGGACTCATCGTCATTGAAGCCTGGTTCAGGGGCTACTGAGGGAGTCCTGGACTAGGGGGTGTCCGGATAGCTGAACTATCATCATCGGCCGGACTCCAAGACTATGAAGATACAAGATTGAAGACTTCGTCCCGTGTCCGGATGGGACTTTCCTTGGCGTGGAAGGCAAGCTTGGTAATACGGATGTGTAGATCTCCTACCATTGTAACCGACTCTGTGTAACCCTAGCCCTCTCCGGTGTCTATATAAACCAGATGGCTTTAGTCCACATGACGAACAACAATCATACCATAGGCTAGCTTCTAGGGTTTAGCCTCCTTGATCTCGTGGTAGATCTACTCTTGTAATACCCACATCATCAATATCAATCAAGCAGGATGTAGGGTTTTACCTCCATCAAGAGGGCCCGAACCTGGGTAAAACATTGTGTCCCTTGTCTCATGTTACCATCCGCCTAGACGCACAGTTCGGGACCCCCTACCCGAGATCTGCCGGTTTTGACACCGACATACACCATGAAGCCAAAGCTCAAGACATCATCGAGCTTACCTCCCTGCCCACACCTGGTGATCTCTATGAGCTAGGTTGTCAGTGATATGAACAAGAACTTGAGCGCATCTTTCAGAAGCCAGAGCCCAACATGAGTCAAATGCTGAGCATAATGAAGCTATTGCCAGTGGAGGCTAAATACCTGAAGGAATTCTTTGTGAATGACCTCGAGTACCTGCCCCGCATCATATATCATATACCGAGGCATACTCTATGGCCAATCAAAGGGTACTCACCTCATGCCAATATTGAACGTACCATGAAGACATTGGTCTTCTATATTATGAATGGTATCCGGTTCAACACACAATATTTCTTGATTCGTCAGTTGCCAGCTTCAGGCATTGATCTCTTTGGCCTCAAATTCAATGCACCATGGGTCATGCGGCTGATCAAGCTTCACTCCACCATCAACTATCAAGCTTCAGCGTGCAATCATGTTGTTTTTCTTCTTGAAGTGTTTATGTCTCATGAAGCCATCTATCCAGAGCCTGCCAAGGAACCAGTTCATGAAGACAATGTCTCTTTTCAAAGCTTCTCAACACAACTTGAAGCCATTCATGTGCCGAATCCAACTACTGATGTTGGTCCTCTCGTCGTTCAGCTTAGGATGCCACATCGTGCTCCCACTGATGCATCAGCCAGCACAATAGCTCACAGGCCTCAAGAGCGTGCTCGTGTGCTAAATGACCGAGAGCTTCTAGTTTCTCTTCATCGGAAGCAGGATAGGCATCATGACTGGATGAAGCATCAGATGCAAAGTCTTCTTGTGGATGTCAATCGCATATGCAACCTCTCCACCAAAAACTCATTCGTTGTTCATGAAGCCTGTCGGCATGTTTGGAAGAGTCTTACTCTGCTTTGTTCTGAAGATGAACTCACTGCAGATGGCTTCACTGAAAGATTCAAGTTTGACTCCAGGCCTCCACAATCTGCAAGTTGGCGCTCTACTCCATCCATTGAAGATTCTGAATATTCATCTTCGGCTCCAACTGTTGTTACACAAGTCATTGATGAGGAGGACGATGCCACTTCACTAGCTATGGCTTCTCTGCATCATGATTCTACATCATGCCCATCTGCACTGCCCAACTCCAACGTCGACCCAACTGCCCCAACAACTACACCAACTCCTCCGGGGAACGCTTAGACACTCTATGTCTTCACTCCTTTTTGGTCATTCCTAACAAAAGGGAGAGAAGCATATGGGTTGATAATCTTCAAGCGGGTCTATATGGGTCGGGTGCTTATTTTTATTATGTTTTGCAACTTTCGTTCTTGAACTGTTGGTGTTTGAGTTGTAACACTTAAGTATTGATGGTCGTCTGCCACTTGTGTTGCTACCTTTTTTGCGATGATAAATTTCGCATGAAGTCATTTCTGTAGACACCCATTTTTCATTGTGCATGTCATTATCTTCACTAAATTTTTGTATGGGTGATAAATTGTCTTCATGAATTGAAGGATATCTCCACAAAGCAGAACCTGCCATGTGCATTTGCATTCAAAGGCAAATTACTTATATGCACATCTTCAGGGGATCCCTTTCAACTTCATGAAGCCAATGATTGCATTCTTTAACTTTCACATATTTTTATCCCCGTTGAAAACTTCAACCAGTTTGTCATCAGTCACCAAAAAGGGGGAGATTGTAAGTACATCTAGTGCCACTCCTAGTTGGTTTTGGAGTATTGACGACAAACATGGTTGAGGGACTAATGTGTTTGTGTGAATTGCAGGATAACACATGTATAAGTCCCTCATTGATTCGATTTATCTACCAGAGATGACCCCTAAAAATGTATGAAGACATTGAAGACAAAGGTGTTTCGTGAAGACATCCACGTCAAAGATAATGACGTGTGAAGACATTCACTTGAAGATAGTGGAGTGCGAAGACATAGTTTCTTTCGTAGTTTCATTTTCTTCTTTCACGAGTCATAGGAACCACCGAACTATTAAGTGGGGTCCAAGTGAACAGAGTCAGAAAACTGATGTGATGGTCAACCAAAATCCTATGTCTTCGAGTGAAGACAATGAGAGTAAATCTTATCCAGAGTTGGATGAGCCAGCTTTGCTTCTAGCCCAAGTCAAGTTGTGCGTGTGTTTGAAATCCAACCATTGAACACATGTCGGTTCCTTAGTGACCTGGGGTCATTTCAGACATATCATGTCGGGTTGCCTCCTGGCTATAAATAGCCCACCCCCTACACCATAAATTGGCGGCTGCTCAGAGTTAGTGCACGGCTTTTGTCGTTTGAGAGCAACCCACCTATGAAGCCTTTGAGAGAGAAACCTTGCGAGGTCAAAGCCCAAAACACCCAGAGCCAAAGAGTGTTAGGCATCACTGAAGTCCTCTGTCAGTGTGATCTGAAGACTTATTACACTTGAAGACTGTGCATCTTCCGGTCGGTTAGGCGTCGCATTATGAGGATCCAAGAGCCATTGTGGGTCGCCGGTGAACGAAGTCTGTGAAGGTATGGAAGTCTACCTTGAAGACTTACAGAGTGACTGGGTGAGGACTAAGTGTCCTCAGCTCAAGGGGAATAAGGTGAAGACACGGTCTTCTAAGTTCAATCTCAGCCTCCCGAACCAGAAGTATGATGACCCACAAGTATATGGTATCAATTGTAGCCTTTTCGATAAGTAATAGTGTCGAACCCAACGAGGAGCAGAAGGAAATGATAAGTGGTTTTCAGCAAGGTTATGTCTTCAAGTGCTGAAATTGTAAGTAACATAGTAGTTTGATAGCAAGATAATATGTAACGAGCAAGTAACAATAATAGTAACAAAAGTGCAGCAAGGTAGCCCAATCCTTTTGAGGCAAATGTATAACATCCCAAATTTTCAATTTGGAATTTTATACATTAGATCATCATTGCATATCATATTTTATTGCATTTTGGTTTGATCCTAGAAATTTCACGCAACTCAAGGACCCACGGAGAGAGTTGGGAATTTCGTTATTTTCTTATTTGAGTTTTTCTCAAATTTTGAAAAGGGATCATTTGATTTTAATTATCTTATCTTCAATTATTTCAATTATAAAAATAAGAGAGAGGGAATAAAATGACTTTTCCAAAATAAAGAAATATTGGAGATTCAATAAAAAAATCAAGTAAGATTTTATTTCGGAGTTTTATCGCTATTTTATTTGAATTAGGAAAAAAATGCGTGTTTTTCAAAATTGCATTTTAGGCCTAAATAAATGTTCATCTTGTCCGGCTTATTTTTAGAGGACGGGGATAATTTATTCGGGATTTTTGGAGTCTGTTTAGTATCTCTTTTATTTCTTTTTCTGCGCGTCCGAATATTTTAAAAAAAGAACAA
Organism: Triticum dicoccoides; assembly: GCF_002162155.2. Lineage (NCBI taxonomy): Eukaryota > Viridiplantae > Streptophyta > Magnoliopsida > Poales > Poaceae > Triticum > Triticum dicoccoides. Next base: position 408,621,108 of record NC_041385.1, read on the forward strand.
CGAACCAACTCGGGCCACCGTGGGCGACCCAGACTCGTCCGCCGCCCAGGCTTTATAAGCCTCCCACCCCGCCGGCCCACCCCAGCCAGCGCCCCGCCCAAACCCTAACCCTAGCGCCGCCGCTGCCGTAGCCCCGCGTCCCCGCCGCCGACCGCACCGCCGCCGACGACCGCCGCCGTCCACCTACCCCACGGCCGTCCGCCTTGCCGCCGACCCCGCCGGAGCCTGCCGCCCTCGCCGGAGCCCGCCGCCGCCGGAGGTAGCCGCCGTCGCCTCAGTTTTTGCAAGAAAACCGATGGTTTTTTTTCGAAACCGCAGATTCATTTTTTAGATCCGGTTCGGTTTATTTTTTTCGGTTTAGTTATTTAGTGAACGCCCGTTTGTTCATTCGTTTTAACGAACGGATTTCATCGTTTAGCCGCAGACAGCGAACGCTCGTTCATTAGCCTGTCCGTCCGTTTTTCTCTTTCTCGGATTTTCCGCGATTATTTCCGATCGCGATTTCTGATCCGGTTTTCGTTCTAGTATAACTTTTCGCTCGTTTATCGGAATCAGGCGATTCAAGCGCCTAGAGTTTTGTCTCGAAACCCTCTTTTCATTTAACCAACTCAAACAAGTTTTTGCTATTGTAAAATTTGACTTAGGTCCAGATTAGTAAAACGAAGCCTGTTTCTTTCGCCGTTTGACTTTTGTTGCTTCGTTTGATTTGATTCTTTTTGCAAACCGGAGTTCTTAAGTTGGACTTTCTGGTTAGATCTCGTATTTGATTTTTACCCATGCATTAGATGAGTGCTTATTTTATGCTTTTTTGTTTGTGATAGGGTACCGGCAGTGCGCCGCTTGCTACTATGAGTCTCTAGGTTTCACGGATCATCAGCAAGGCAAGTAACACTTTGATCATACCTATTTACTACCCAGTTTTATTGCATTAGATCAAATCCTCAAAAAATTGCATGATTAGGATCTGATTAATATGTGGGTTTTGGGAAGTAGATGGGGTAGTACCTATTGCCCTGTTTATTACCAAACCTTGGGAGTTACTCTACGTTTGCTTATATTACTATGCTATGCTAGTAGACATGGATTGGGTGAGTGTATTCATGACAGATGTGAGATTGTTAAATTAATGGTTTAGTTTAGGTGGCAACTTAAATTCACATCTGGGTGGATTGAGGCACCTGGGGAACCCAGTGTTGCCTGTATTTTTGGAAATCCCGGGGTACCGTGTGATTCTCCTATGGACCGCCACCCAGGCTCAAAGGGATCATGAGATTATTCATGCTAGAAACTTTTGTGTGCAGCCGCAAGCTACTATGGGCTCTAGCATAGTTGAGTATGTTGTGTGACTTCTTTCAGTGGTAGACTAGCAAATGTAGGGGATGTAGGTTGGTACTGTCTACCCAGAGTAAAGAGTTAATGCTTCTGAAAGACTGTGTCTCGGTCATCCGTTTCTCAAACACCATGTAGTGTGAGAAATCCAATGGAGAAGATCGAGTCTTGCAGGGAAAAGTGTGCAAACCTCTGCAGAGTGTTTAAACTAATCATGGTTAGCCGTGTCCCCAGTTATGGATGTTTTGAGTATCTAGTACCTGGATTATCATGTGAATCTCATCATGTTACTTAATTTAATTTTGTTGGGTTAATGATGATGCTTATTTGGGATTGAGTTGGAGGAACCTTCTAAATGTTTAACAACCACCATGATAGTTAAATAAAATGTATTCCTTTGTTGTAGGGAAAAACTGGCTTTATGCAAAACTGTAACCATAGAACTTTCCACTAGCCATATATGCATGTAGTGATAGCATTATTCTGTTCATTAATCTCTATGTGTTACATTGCCAGCATATTCCATGTGCTGACCCATTTTCGGGCTGCAACGTTCATGTTGCAGACTTTCAAGATGACGAGTAAGGTTCCTTAGGTCGTGATCTTATATTCAGTGATGCCGTTGGAGTTGATGGACTCGCTTATTTTCCAAGCCTTCCATTGTTATCATAATTAGATGGCCTTAGGCCATATTTATTGTAATAAGTTCTGTTTGGAGACATTTGATGTAATAAGTGTGTGATTGCTACTCTGTTATAAATCCTTCAAGTACTATGCATGTCAGCATTACCGATCCAGGGATGACACTGATGCATAGAGATCAGACTGTTTGAGGTCTGGTCGCTACAAAAGGACATGCCAAAATGGTCTCTTATAATAAGCAAAGCGTTCTTGAGGGTACACGGGAATTTTATCTAGTCACTTTCATCATATTGGTTCGATTCGTGTTCGCTACTTTGATAATTTGATATGTGGGTGGACCGGTGCTTAGGTGTTGTTCTTACTTGAACAAACCTCCTGCTTATGATTAACCCCCTCGCAAGCATTGACAACTACGAGAAAAGTATTAAGAATAAATTCTAACCATAGCATTAAACTTTTGGATCCAATCGGTCCCTTACGGAATAGCGCATAAACTAGGGTTTAAGCTTCTTTTACTCTCACAACCCATCATCTAATAACTACTCCACAATGCATTCCCTTAGGCACAAATATGGTGTAGTGTCATGTAGTCGACATTCACATGACACCACGAAGGGAATAACAACATGCATATCATCAAAATATCAAACACATATCAAGTTCACATGATTACTTGCAACATGATTTCTCCCGTGACCTCAAGAACAGAAGTAACTACTCACAAATGATAATCATGCTCAAGATCAGAGGGGTATTAAATAGCATAATGGTTTGAGAGGAGATGGTGTTGTTCAAGATGTTGATGGATATTGCCCTCCCCAAGATGGGAGAGTTGTTGGTGCTCCTGCACAAGTTCCACCTCGAGACAGCGGCGCTCCGTCCCGAAATTCCTCTCCTTATTTTTTTCTAGGTAAAAATTACTTATATACCAGAAGAGGGGCACCGGAGGTGGGCTGGGCTAAGCACAACCCACCAGGGCGCGCCTGGGGGGCCAGGTGCGCCCTGGTGTCTTGTGCCCACCAGGTGGCCCCCTCCGGTGGTTATTTGTTCCAGTATTTCTTATTTATTCCATAAAAATTCCTTGTGAAGTTTCATCCCATTTGGAGTTGTGCTGAATAGGTGGCTTGACGTAGCTTTTCAAGGTCCAAATTTCCAGCTGCCGGAATTCTCCCTCTTTGTGTGCACCTTGCATATTATGAGAGAAAAGGCATTAGAATTACTCCAAAAAAGCAATATTATGCATTAAAACATCATAAATAACAGTAGGAAAACAAGATGCAAAATGGACGTATCAACTCCCCCAAACTTAGACCTCGCTTGTCCTCAAGCGAGAACCGAAATCGAAAAACATGTCCACATGCTTAGAGAGAGAGGTGTCGATAAAAACAAAATGTGGAAATAGAAGCATCTTGTGAATTATTATAACAGCAACAAACTTTAACATAAAACTTTTATCATTGAAATTTTATCATAGACTTCTCATGAATGAGTGATAATTCATCACATCATCGAAGTATAAAGCATAAACTCTATTGGAAACAAACAAACTATGTTCTCAGTCAATTCTGCAACTACAATTCATCACTTTTCAGGAAGTGTCACGTATCGGAGTATTTAGGCAACTTCACATATTCAACCATCATATAGTATTCTATGATTGCTATCACTCGCCGCATACACATGAGCAAAACATTTCAACCGGACACATAGAAAGATAGGGGCTTATAATTTCGCCTCCCAATGTATTCACCTAAAGGGTGATGTCAACAACAATAACTTATGCTACCCATATCCAACTGGATATATGTGCCTAGATCTTTCCTCACCATATGATGCTTGCCAAAAGAGAAAATAAAAAGGAATAGAGAGAAACTTTAGACTCTTGCATGGAAGTAAATACATAAAAGTAAAAGATAGGCCCTTCGCAGAGGGAAGCATAGGTCGCCATGCGCTTTTTGTTTGTATGCGCAACCCCTTAGTGCAAAAGAACGTCATGTTATGTTGCCCCTTATGATAGCAACCTTTATTATATAGTCTGCCGCTTTTATTCTTTGCTATCACAAGTTCGTACAACGCTCAATTTTCTCTTACACTAAATGATCTAACACTTCTAGAAGAAATTTTTATTGCCTTATTGCATCGATGACAACTTACTTGAAGGATCTTACTAAATCCTTAGGTAGGTATGGTGGACTCTCAAAAATAAGATTTGGGTTTAAGGGTTTTTGGATGCACCAGTAGTATCTCTACTTGGTGCGGAATTTTTGGCTAGCAAAGTTAGGGGGGCAAGCACCACATGTTGAAGGATCTATGACAATATAACTTCTATGTGAATATGAACAAACATAAATCATTACGTTGTCTTCCTTGTCCAACGACAACAATTTTGGCATATAATATTTTGACGGGGGCTCACAATCACAAAATATTTCCAGGATAGTGTATTTGCATGTGAATCTTCTCTTACCTTATTAATTCTTTCATGAATTGCATCATTGACCAATGTTATGTTTGTCAATCTCCAATAAAATTTTCTACTTATCCTTTTCCTTATGTGATGTCATTAGTTACTATAAGATTAGTATATGATCTTTTTCATTTATTTCCTTTATTTTTATTGAAACATGGAAGTAAAGAAAGCAAAACTCAACCTAAACTTTATTATATATCTCGCACACGATTACAAAGATAGATCACTAAGCAAACTCTCAAGGATCGAACTAAACTTTTATTCATCTAAAGCAAAAGATAACTATGGATAGAACTAAGATAAGTATAGGCAAAAGATAGTGGAGGTGATACGATACCGGGGCATCTCCCCCAAGCTTGGCAGAAGCCAAAGGTAGTGCCCATACCCGATACTCAATTTCCTTTTGGTGATGAAGAAGGAGGTGGTGGTGATGAAGTAGAGGCGATCTTGTCCTTCATGATCAAGAGATTCTCTAACCATTTCGATGATCCGAAAGGCTTCGATCTTGGTGGGGGTGAGATGATCATAGTAAGGTTTAAGGATATCTTCTTCTTCTTCCTCGGCAGGCCAGGCCTGCTCAACCACCGGCGCTTGATTCCCGACGGCCTCCTTGCTCTTGCCCCTTCGAGAGGTTCTTTGGGCCCCTCTCTCTTCAGCTCGATCTTCATCAACCAAGCATCCTCTTCTACTTTGTTGAATGAGGGAGAAGACATGATGCCTGGCTTAACAGATCTGACCGAAACCAGGAAGAAAAGAACATAGAAGATTTCTCCGCGATACGGAGGTCAATAGGTTCGGGGGGTATATAAAGATTTTCTATCTTGGGAAACAAGCAAACGGAAGAAAAACAGAGTCCATAAGGTACCCGAGGTGGGCACAACCCATCTGGGCCAGGCACGTCCTGGTGTCTTGTGCCCATCAGGGTGACCTTCCTAGTTTTTTCTTATTTTCCTAATTTTTGTTATATTCCAAAACGGACAGAAAATATTTTTCAGATTTTTCGGAGTCCGTTTACTTACCGCATCACGCACCTCCTCTTTTTCAAGATTCTAGAGTGTTCCAGAAGGTTTCTTTTATGTGTTCTTCCGATGTAATAGTTTGGATAATATTGCTTTCAACATTAATGGGCGTACCTGAGATATAATGTTTTATTCGTTTCCTATTAACAACCTTTGGGTTAGTACCTTCGACATTATTTATTTTGATAGCTCTAGGTCGATAAACCCCTGCGATAACATAGGGTCCTTCCCATTTGCAGAGGAGTTTTCCTGCAAAGAATCTGAAATGAGAGTTGTACAAAAGACCATATTCTCCAACTTTGAACTCACGCTTTTGGATTCTTTTATCATGACATCTTTTAAGTTTCTCTTTAAATAATTTGGCATTTTCATAAGCCTGGATTCTCCATTCATCTAATGAGCTAATATCAAATAACCTCTTTTCACTAGCAAGATTGAAATCATATTGAGTTCTTTAATTGCCCAATATGTTTTATGTTCTAACTCAAGTGGCAAATGACAAGCTTTCCCATAAACCATTTTATAAGAAGACATACCCATAGGATTTTTATATGTTGTTCTATAGGCCCAAAGTGCATCATCTAGTTTCTTAGACCGATTCTTCCGGGACCTATTGACAGTCTTTTGTAAGATTAGTTTTATTTCTCTATTGCTAAGTTCAACTTGACCACTAGACTGGGGATGATAAGGTGATGCAATTCTATGGTTAACATCATACTTGGCAAGCATTTTACAGAAAGCACCATGAATAAAGTGTGAACCACCATCAATCATTAAATATCTAGGGACTCCAAACCTTGGGAAAATAACTTCCTTAAGCATTTTGATAGAGGTGTTGTGATCAACACTGCTAGTTGGAATAGCTTCTACCCACTGAGTAACATAATCAACAGCAACCAAGATATGAGTATACCCATTTGAGGAAGGAAAAGGTCCCATGTAATCAAATCCCCAAACATCAAATGGTTCAACAACAAGTGAATAATTCATAGGCATTTCTTGACGCTTATCGATATTACCTATTCTTTGACACTCATCACAAGATAAGACAAACTTACGAGCATCCTTGAAGAGAGTAGGCCAATAAAATCCAGATTGTAATACCTTGTGAGCAGTTCTGTCTCCCGCATGATGTCCTCCATAAGCTTCAGAGTGGCATTTTTGTAGGATTTCTCCATGTTCATGCTCAGGTACACAACGTCTAATAATACCATCTACTCCTTTATAAAGATGTGGGTCATCCCAAAAGTAATGTCTTAAATCATAGAAGAATTTTTTATTTTGTTGGTATGTGAAACTAGGTGGTAAATATTTAGCAACAATGTAATTATCATAATCAGCATACCGAGCAGTTATGAGAAACATTTATTGCAGCTAACTGCTCATCAGGAAAACTATCATCAATAGGTAGTGGGTAATCAAGGACATTTTCAAGCCTAGACAAGTTATCAGCTACGGGGTTCTCTGCTCCTTTTCTATCGGTGATATGCAAATCAAATTCTTGTAGCAAGAGAACCCAATGAATAAGTCTAGGTTTATCATCTTTCTTTTCCATAAGATATTTTATAGCAGCATGATCGGTGTGAACAATAACTTTAGAATCAACAATGTAAGATCTAAATTTATCACAAGCAAACACCACTGCTAGAAATTCTTTTTCAGTAGTAGCATAATTTCGTTGTGCACTGTCTAGAGTTTTACTAGCATAATGAATAACATTTAGTTTCTTATCAACTATTCATACTAGAATAGAACCAACAGCATAATCACTTACATCACATATAATTTCAAAAGGCAAGTTCCAATCAGGTGGTTGAACAATAGGTGTAGAAATTAAGGCTTTCTTGAGTGTTTCAAATGCTTCTAAACAATCATCATCAAAAACAAAAGGAATATCATGTTGCAAAAGATTTATAAGGGGCCTAGAAATTTTAGAAAAGTCTTTGATAAATCTCCTATAGAAACCAGCATGATTAAGGAAACTATGAATACCTTTGATATATTTAGGACATGGAATTTTCTCAATTGCATCAACCTTAGCTTTGTCCACCTCAATACCTCTTTCAAAAAATTTAGGGCCCAAAACAATACCTTTATTAACCATAAAGTGGCACTTCTCCCAGTTCAAGACAAGATTTGTTTGCTCACATCTATGCAAAACTCGATCAAGATTGCTTACAACAATTATCAAAAGAGTTCCCATAAACAGAAAAGTCATCCATGAAAACCTCAACAATCTTTTCACAAAAGTCAGAGAATATAGCTGTCCTACATCTTTGAAAGGTAGCAGGTGCATTGCATAAACCAAAAGGCATACGTCTATAAGCATAAGTTCCAAAAGGACAAGTAAAAGTGGTCTTTTCTTGATCAGGTTGAGAAACGGGTATTTGTGGAAAACCAGAATATCCATCAAGGAAGCAAAAATGTGTGTGCTTAGATAATCTTTTTAGCATTCAATCAATAAAAGGTAGAGGGTAATGATCTTTTCTAGTTGCTTTGTTGAATTTTCTAAAATCAATTACCATTCTTTAGCCTGTAATGATTCTTTGTGGAATAAGTTCATTCTTATCATTAGGAACAACAGTAATACCTCCCTTCTTAGGGACACAATGAACAGGACTTAACCATCTACTATCAGCTATAGGATAGATTATACCTTCTTCCAGAAGTGTTTTAATATTTCCATTCTTACCACTTCTTTCATCTTCGGATTTAACCGACGTTGGTGATCAATGCCCTTAAGATCATCAAGAGTATACCCAATAGCATCTCGGTGCTTCCTTAGAACTTTCAATAATCTTTCTTCTTCATGTTCTGAAAGGTTAGCACTAATAATAACATGATATATCTTCTTCTCATAAAGATAATCATATTGCAAAGTGTCTGGCAATTGTTTTAATTCAAACACAGGATCACCTTTAGGTGGATGAGGACCTCCTAGAGTTTCAATAGGCAAATTGTGTTTAAGCAGAGGACGTTGTTCAAAGAAAATCTTATCTATTTCATTTCTTTCATGCATATGTAAATCATTTCCATGGTCTAGCAAATATTGTTCTGGTGGATCAGTAGGAGGCACAACAATGGAAGCAAGACCAATAATTTCATCCTCACTAGACAATTCTTTTTTATGAGGTTTTCTACTAAACTTGGAAAAATTAAACTCATGAGACTCATCACCAAAACTAACACCGAGAGTTTGTTCCTCACAATCTATTTTAGCATTAATGGTGTTCAAGAAAGGTCTACCAAAGATAATGGGACAAAAAGTCCAAGAATAAGAAAATCAGTAGGATATTTTATTTTCCCACACAAGACTTCAACATCTCTAACAATCCGAAGTGGTGTGATGGTGTCTCTATTAGCAAGTTTAATAGTAACATCTATGTCTCCTATTTTAGCGGGTGCTATGTCATTCATAATTTCTTGATATAAGGTAAAGGGGATAGCACTCATGCTAGCACCTATGTCACATAAATCATCATAATAGCGGTCTCCTATTTTAACTGAGACAACATGCATGCCAACAATGGGTCTATGTTTATCCCTTTTATCGGGTCTGGCAATTCTAGCAGCTTCATCACAGAAGTAAATAACATGCCCATCTATATTTTCTTCCAGGAGATCTTTAACCATTGCAACACTAGGTTATACCTTGATTTGGTCAGCTGGTTTAGGTGTTCTAATATAGCTTTTGTTGACCACAGTTGAAACTTTAGCATGTTCCTTCATCCTAACAGGGAAAGGTGGTTTCTCAATATAAGCAGTGGGAACAACTGGATCACATTGTAGATAATAGTTTCTTCATTAGCAACTACTAGTTCTTTAATTTGTTTTTTAATAGGACAGTGATATTTAAACCACTTCTCTTTAGGGAGATCAACATGAGTATCAAAAGATTCACAAAAGGAGGCTACTATCTCAGAGTCAAGTCCATATTTAGTGCTAATCTTTTAAAAAGCATCGGTATTCATAAAAGATTTAACACAATCAAACTCAATATTAATACCTCACTCTTTACCTTCGGCGAGTTCCCAATCTTCATAGTTGCATTTAGTTCTTTCTAAGAGATCTCACCGAAATTCAATAGTCTTCTTCATAAAAGAACCAGCACAAGAAGTATCAAACATGGATCAATCATTATGAGAAAGTCGAGCATAAAAATTCTGAATAATAATTTCCCTTGAGAGCTCATGATTGGGGCATGAATATAACATTGACTTAAGCCTCCCCCAAGCTAGAGCGATACTTTCTCCTTCACGAGGCCAAAAATTATATATATAATTCCGATCATGATCAACTAGATGCATAGGATATTTTTTTTGGTGAAACTCCAATTTCAATCGATTCTAGTTCCAAGATCCAATATGATCGCATAGTCTATACCATGCCAATGATTTTTTCCTTTAAAGATATTGGGAAAACCTTCTTCTTAGTTTCATCTCCGGATAAACCAGCAAGCTTAGACAATCCACAAATTTCATCCACATATATCAAGTGCATATCAGGATGTTCGGTTCCATCTCCTGCACAAGGATTAGCTAGCAGCTGTTCTATCATACCCGAAGGAATTTCATATTCAATATTTTTAGTAGGTCTAGTAGGTTGAGGGGTAACTAATTGTGGTTCCATTCGAGGTGAATATACCCCGAACAAACCCCTCAAAGGATTGGTCTGCATAGTAACAAGTGACAGTAAATTTCAGCACGCGGTAAAAAAAATTCTTACCAAGAGCGCTTCACTCCCCAGCAACGTAGTATTGATGACCCTCAAGTATATGGGATCAATTGTATCCTTTTCGATAAGTAAGACTGTCGAACCCAACGAAGAGTAGAAGGAAATGACAAGTGGTTTTCAGCAAGGTAATGTCTGCAAGTGCTGAAATTGTAAGTAATAGGGTAGTTTGATAGCAAGATAATTTGTAACAAGCAAGTAACGATAATATTAAGAAAGTGCAGCAAGGTAACCCAATCCTTTTGAGGAAAAGGACAGGCCAAAACGGTCTCTTATAATAAGCAAAGAGTTCTTGAGGGTACATGGGATTTTCATCTAGTCACTTTCATTGAAGGAAATATGCCCTAGAGGCAATAATTGTTATCTTATATTTCCTTATTCATGATAGATGTTTATTATTCATGTTAGAATTGTATTAACCAGAAACTTGATACATGTGTGAATACATAGACAAAACAACGTGTCCCTAGTATGCCTCTACTAGACTAGCTCGTTGATCAAAGATGGTTAAGTTTCCTAGCCATGGACATGAGTTGTCATTTGATAACTGGATCACATTAGTGGAATGATGTGATGGACAAGACCCATCCGTTAGCTTAGCATAATGATCGTTCAGTTTTATTGCTACTGCTTTCTTCATGTCAAATACATATTCCTCCGACTATGAGATTATGCAACTCCCAAACACCGAAGGAATACCTTGTGCGCTATGAAACGTCACAACGTAACTGGGTGATTATAAATATGCTCTAGAGGTATCTCCAAAGGTGTTTGTTGGGTTGGCTTAGATTGACATTAGGATTTGTCACTCCGAGTATCGAGAGGTATCTCTGGGCTCTCTCGGTAATGCACATCATATGAAGCCTTGCAAGCAATGTGACTAATGAGTTAGTTATGAGATGATGCACTACAGAACGAGTAAAGAGACTTGCTGGTAATGAGATTGAACTAGGTATGAAGATACCGATGATCGAATCTCGGGCAAGTAACATACCGATGAGAAAGGGAATAACGTATGTTGACATTGCGGTTCGACCGATAAAGATCTTCGTAGAATATGTGGGAACCAATATGAGCATCCAGGCTCCGCTATTGGTTATTGACTGGAGAGGTGTCTCGGTCATGTCTACATAGTTCTCGAATCCATAGGGTCCACACGCTTAACGCTCGATGACGATATGTATTATATGAGTTATGTGTTTTGGTGACCGAAGGTTGTTCGGAGTCCCGGATGAGATCACAAACATAACGAGGAGTCCCAAAATGGTCGAGAGGTAAAGATTGATATATTGGACGATAGTATTCGGACACCGGAATGGTTTCAGAGTTTGGGTATTTTTCGGAATGGGCCTACATGGTTACCGGAGCCCCCCGGGGAATTGTTGGGCCTACATGGGCCATAGGGGAGAGGGGAGGCAGCGCACAAGGGGTGGCAGCGGCCCCTCCAATGGGGAGTCCGAACTGGACTAGGGGAGGGGGCGCCCCCCCTTTCCTTCTCCTCTTCCCTCTTCCTTCCCCCTTTCCCCCTCCATGAGAAGGAAAAAAGAGGGGGTCCGAATCCTACTAGGAGTGGAGTCCTAGTAGGACTCCCCCCTCCTTGGTGCGCCCCTTGTGGTCGGCCTCCTCCCCTCCTCCTTTATATACATGGGCAAGGGGGCACCCCAAAGCACATCAATTGTTTAGCCGTGTGCGGTGCCCCCTCCACCGTTTACTCCTCTGGTCATATTGTCGTAATGCTTAGGCGAAGCCCTGCGCAGATCACTTCACCAACACCTTCATTACGCCATTGTGCTAACAGAACCCATCGAATCCTTCGTGCAGAACTTGGAGGTGTCGTATGCTTGGTACTTGATCGGTTGATTCGAGAAGACATTTGACTACATCAACCGCATTAAGTTAATGCTTCCGCTTTCAGTCTACGAGGGTACGTGGACACACTCTCCCCTCTCGTTGCTATGCATCTCCGTGATAGATCTTGCGTGAGCGCAGGATTTTTTTTTGAAATTACATGCTACGTTTCCCAATAGTGGCATCCGAGCCAGGTCTATGCGCAGATGATATGCATGAGTAGAACACAAAGAGTTGTGTGCGGTGATCGTCATACTGCTTACCACCAATGTATTATTTTGATTCGGCGGTATTGTTGGATGAAGCGGCCAAGACCAACCTTACACGACCACATTCATGAGACCGGTTCCACCGACAGACATGCAACTAGTTTTGCATAAAGGTGGCTGGCGGGTGTCTGTTTCTCCAACTTTAGTTGAATCGAATTTGACTGCGGCCGGTCCTTGTGAAGGTTAAAACAACAAACTTGATAAATCACCGTTGTGGTTTTCGTGCCGTAGGTATGTACGGTTCATGCTAGCAGCCCGTAGCAGCCACGTAAAACTTGCAACAAACAAAGTAGAGGACGTCTAACTTGTTTTTGCAGGGCATGTTGTGATGTGGTATGGTCAAGACATGATGTGATATAAAGATTGTTGTATGAGATGATCATGTTTTGTAAAAGTTATCGGCAACTAGCAGGAGCCATATGGTTGTCGCTTTATTGTATGAAATACAAGCGCTATGTAATTGCTTTACTTTATCACTAAGCGGTAGCGATAGTCATAGAGGCAATGGTTGGCAAGACGACCACGATGCTATGATGGAGATCAAGGTGTCAAGCCAGTGATGATGGAGATCATGATGTTGCTTCGGTCATGGAGATCATGATGTTTCTTTGGTGATGGAGATCATGAGCACAAGATGATGATGGCCATATCATGTCACATATTTTGATTGCATGTATTATTCATATTTTATGCATCTTATTTTTCTTAGTACGGCGGTAGCATTATATGATGATCCCTTACTAAAATTTCCAAGTATATGTGTTCTTCCCGGGTATGCACCGTTGCGAAAGTCCTTCGTGCTGAGACACCACGTGATGATCGGGTGTGATAAGCTCTACGTTCAAATACAACGGGTGCAAGCCACATTTGCATACGCGAAATACTCTGGTTAAACTTGACAAGCCTAGCATATACATATATGGCCTCAAAACACTGGAGACCGAAAGGTCGAACGTGAATCATATAGTAGATATGATCAACATAGTGATGTTCACCGTTGAAGACTACTCCATCTCACGTGATGATTGGACATGGTTTAGTTGATTTGGATCATGTATCATTTAGATGACTAGAGGGATGTCTATCTAAGTGGGAGTTCTTTAGTAATATGATTAATTGAACTTAATTTATCATGAACTTAGTGCAGATAGTTTTTTGCATATCTATGTTGTAGATCAATGGCCCGTGTTACCATTCCTTTGAAGTTTAATGCATTCCTAGAGAAAGCTAAGTTCAAAGATGATGGTAGCAACTACACGGACTGGGTCCGTAACTTGAGGATTATCCTCATTGCTGCACAGAAGAATTATGTCCTTGATGCACCGCTAGGTGTACAACCTGCCCCAGCAACTGTAGACATTATGAATGCTTGGCAGTCGTGTGTTGATGACTACTCGTTAGTTCAGTGTGCCATGCTTTACGGCTTAGAATCGGGCCTTCAAAGACGTTTTGAACGTCATGGACCATATGAGATGTTCCAGGAGTTGAAGTTAATATTTCAAGCAAATACCCGAGCTGAGAGATATGAAGTCTCCAACAAGTTCTATAGCTGCAAGATGGAGGAGAACAGTTCTGTTGGTGAGCACATACTCAGAATGTCTGGGTACCATAATCACTTGACTCAGCTGGGAGTTAATCTTCTAGATGATTGTGTCATTAACAGAGTTCTTCAATCACTGCCACCAAGCTACAAAGGCTTCGTGACGAACTTCAATATGCAAGGGATGGAAAAGACTATTCCCGACCTCTTTGTGATGATAAAGGCCGCGGAGGTAGAAATCAAGAAGGAGCATCAAGTGTTGATGGTTAACAAGACCACTAGTTTCAAGAAGAAGGGCAAGGGTAAAAACAAGGGGAACTTCCAAAAGACTGACAAGCAAGTTGTCACTCCCGGGAAGAAACCTAAAAATGGACCCAAGCCTGAAACTAAGTGCTTCTACTGCAAAGGAACTGGTCACTAGAAGCAGAACTGCCCAGAGTATTTGGCGGATAAAAAGGATGGCAAGGTGAACAAAGGTATATCTGATATACATGTTATTGATGTGTACCTTACTAATTCTCGTAGTAGTGCCTGTGTATTTGATACCAGTTTGGTTTCTCATATTTGTAACTCGAAGCAGGGATTATAGATTAAAAGAAGATTGGCTAAGGACGAGGTGATGATGTGCGTCTAAAATGGTTCCAAGGTTGATGTGATCGCCGGTGGCACGCTACCTCTACATCTACCTTCGGGATTAGTTTTAGACCTGAATAATTGTTATTTGGTGCCAGCGTTGAGCATGAACATTATATATGGATCTTGTTTAGTGCGAGTCGGTTATTCATTTAAATAAGAGAATAATGGTTGTTCTATTTATATGAGTAATATCTTTTATGGTCATGCACCCGTGAAGAGTGGTCTATTTCTGTTAAATCTTGATTGTGATGATACACATATTCATAATATTGATGCCAAAAGATGCAAAGTTGATAATGATAGTGCAACTTATTTGTGGCACTGCCGTTTGGGTCATATCGATGTAAAGCGCATGAAGAAACTCCATAAAGATGGACTTTTGGAATCACTTGATTATGAATCATTTGATACTTGTGAATCATGCCTTATGGGCAAGATGACTAAAACTCCATTCTCCGGAACAATGGGACAAGCTAGTGACTTATTGGAAATAATACATAACGATGTATGCGGTCCAATGAGTGTTGATGCTCATGGCGGGTATCGTTATTTTTTGACCTTCACAAATGATTTGAGCAGATATGGGTATATGTACTTAATGAAACACAAGTCTGAAACATTTGAAAAGTTCAAAGAATTTTAGAGTGAAGTGGAGAATCATCATAAAAAAATAAAGTTCCTACGATTTGACCGTGGAGAAGAATATTTGAATTACGAGTTTGGACTTCATTTAAAACAATGTGGAATAGTTTCACAGCTCACACCACCTGGAACACCACAGCGTAATGGTGTCTGTTGGTGTACTAGAGTAGGGGTACCCTAGTATCCCGAACTTGTGCACGGGCAGTTGCAGCACCCCGCGGCGAGGCTTGCCGGGCGACCGCCAAGGTCCTCCGTGGTTCCCTTGGAGCCATTCAAGAACAAAGTATTTAAGCCAAGGAGACAAGGCCCCGACAAGAGGAGCTTGCCGGGAAGGCCAACCAAGGCATTTCGAGGAACTTGCCGCGACGCGCCACGCGTCCCGGCAAGGCCCGGTGAGCGACAGGCTCCCGGACGCGACAAGACAACAGCCGCGGCAAGGCGCTTGCCGTGACAGGCTACCACTCTGTGCCCACGCTCTAGCACATCCACCAACATGTCGCTCTGGGGGCCTTTCCAGGCGCGCGTGGCGAGAGGCTGTGCAGCCAGCGGTGCGCGGTGGCATGCGAAGCTGACAAGACTGCCATCATGGCGAGCGGTGGCGCCCCTGACGGTCCCTTTTTACACTGTTTGGGCGACGCAGACGGACATTTAATGCCTTTGTCCCCTGCCGTCAGGGTTAGGTAGGATGCACTATGTAGGTGGTTGTACCAACCGCAACCCCTTTTCCATTTTTACCCTTCTCTGTGTTGCCACCTGTGGGTGACCCCTTGAACATATAAAAGGAGGCCCATGCACAACATAGAGGGGGTTCGCTTCGGTTGGGAACCAGAGAACACTCACGCTCGGTCTCGTGTGTACTGTAGCACTCAGCGCACCCGAGCAAGAACACAATACGATCAAACAAGCAGCAGTAGGAGTATTATCTCTCCGGAGAGCTCCGAAGCTGGGTAAACTGCTCGTGTGCTTCGCCTCGATCCGCTCTTCGTGCGACCTCCGCCCCCCGCCGAACCGAAAGGGGCTCGGTCCGCCGGCCCCATAGGTGTTCGTGGATCAGTTTCCCCGACATCTTTGGCGCGCCAGGTAGGGGGTGTCGAGGTTGTGTGAACCTGATCCGGCGACCACACGAGCTAGATCTTCATTTTCTTCATCGACATGCCACCGAAGAAGAAAACTTCGGTGGCAGCTGCTCCGTCCACGTCACTTCCACCACCACTGGAGCAAACAGGTGGTGGAGTAGACGCCGGCGGAAGAACGGACGTCGACGAGGAAGCTCACGACGCTGCCAGGTCCAAGGACAAGGCTGCACAAACCTCGGCATCCGTACATGTACCGCGCCCATCTCAGGAGGCGCAGGACCGACAGCGTCATGGTACTCGCAGTACCATACGTTTGTTGGGCCAAGATCGAGCTGGTGGATCTCGGGGTGCTCAAGACCAGCATGCACGCCAACATGTTGGCACGAGCGAGGCACGGTCGCCTGGACGGGATACTGCTCCTTCTAACATAGTTAGAAGTCCGAGCATATCCCGCTCCTCGCACCGTTCGCCACTGCCACCCACCACTCCAGCAGAAGCTTTGGCGCGGGCTCAACTGCTCCTGGATTACCCTCCAGTGGAAGACAAGATCGACCAATGGAGGGCCACCATTCAGAGTCTCATTGGCTTTGCCAACGGCGACACTCCGCGGCAGCCAAGTGCATCACGGCCGCGGCAGGACTGCCAAGCACGAGCCGGTGGCGACGAAACCGGCGGGGGTGCAACCACCATGCACTCTCCATCCCGAAGGCCAAGATCGCCGACTCGTCGGATCCACCTCGACAGCAACTCCACGGCATCATCAGATCCACGAGCTCGTCGCGATCAGCACCAAGTTCTTCACGAACGACAGCAGGAAGACGCTCGTACTCGCATCGAGCGCCAAAGAGAAGCGCGACGTCAATCCGACAAGCGCGTTGGGCCCTCTGTTGACATGCATGCGCCAGGGGAGCCAGGCGACTTGCCGTACGCGGTAGGTTGCCCTACGTTCACTCATGAGCTGCGGCAAGTCCAGTGGCCCAGCACGAAGAATTTCAAGCCAAATGTACCAGAGAAGTACGACGGCAAGTCGCATCCGTCGGAGTTCCTCAGCATCTACACCATCGCGGTGCAAGCTGCTGGGGGGCGGGACGACAAGATCCTTGCCAACTACTTCCCGCTGGTGCTCAAGCCCAATGTCAGATCCTGGCTCATGCACTTGCCGAACAACTCCATATCCTCCTGGGCTGACCTGTGCCATCAGTTTGTCGGCGCCTTTACAGGCGGCCACAAGCCTCATGGCCAAGAGAGCGACCTTCATCTGCTCGCCCAGAAGGAAGGAGAGCCCCTGCGCAAGTACATTCAGAGATTTAGCCGTGTACAGCACAACATCCCAGATGTCCACCCTGCCGTGATGATCAGCGCGTTCCATCAGAACATGCGGAACCGCAGGATGCGGGAGGAGATGGCGATGTGCAAGATCAGAGACGTCAGTGAGCTATATGCCCTGGCCGACAAGTGTGCACGTGTTGAGGAAGGGAGGAAACTCCCCGGAGAGAATACAGGAGCAGGAGGATCTGATAGTGAGGAGACTGCCCCGGCAAAGAAAAACCGACGGCGGAACAACAGGAAGAATAGAGGCAAAGATGTGCTAGTTGTTGAGCAGTCCGGCAAGAAAGTCGAAGCTGGTAGCTCCGGCAAGGAGGTTGCCGCAGCTGTGGCAGCCGCCGACAAGCAGGACGGCACCAACAAGCAATACTGCAAGATCCACCGCACCAAGGGCCATGACCTCCAGAGCTGCAAGAAGGTCGAGCAGCTTGTTGAGCAGCAAAAGGCTGAATACGAGCGGCGCGACAAGGAGAAAGCCCAAGAAGGTGCTGGAGGAGCCGGCAAGAAATGTCCCGGCCGAGGAGGACGCCGCGGCAAGGCTAAGCAGCGGCAAGGAGGCAGACCTCCCCGCGGCCGCGACAAGGATGAAGATGACGACGACGATGAAGATATGGATGAAGATGAGACCGATGAGCAGGAGTTCCAGAAAGCCATAGAGGTCCTGTGCATTGACGGTGGTGCTTCTCTGCATACTTCACACCACCAGCTCAAGCAGTGGGTGTGGGAAGTCAATGCAGCAGAACCACCCATCGAGTCACGCAAGCCTCTGAAATGGTCCAGCACGCCTATCATCTTTGGTATTGAGGATCACCCTGATTGCATAACTGCGGTCGGGTGCTTGCCGATGTTGGTTTCACCAACTATCCGCAACCTCAAGGTCACCAAGATGCTAGTTGACGGCGGGGCCGGCTTGAACTTGATCTCCTCCGCGGTACTCTAGAAACTCCAGATCCCTGATGGCGAACTCGAAGAGACCGGCACATTTCAAGGAATCAATCCGGGAAGGAGCAAGCCGAAGGGGAAGATCACATTGCCAGTGACATTTGGCAGCGAGCTGAACTTCAGGACTGAGAGGTTCACTTTTGACGTTGCTGACTTTCCATTGCCTTACAATGGGATACTTGGCCGTCCAGCACTGGCCAAGTTCATGGCGGCCTCTCACTATGCATACAACGTACTGAAGATGCCAGGCCCGATAAGTGTCATCTCTGTCCCTGGCGACAAGAAGGACGCCCTTATCTGCGCCGACAAGATCTACCGGGAAGCAGCAGCTGCAACAGACCGCAAGTCACTTGCCGCTGAAGCTCCCGGGGCGAAGAAGAAGACCAAGTCCGGCAAGAGTTCTGATGCCCACTCCGGCAAGCGCACCTCTTCGGAGTGTTGCGCTACCGTCGAGGACACACCATCGAGCTCCACCGGCAAGTGTAAGAAGACAATGGCAGCTCCACCAGAAACCAAGAAGGTGTCTGCCAAGGAGGACGGCACTGGTGGTACCTTCACCATCAGTGCCACTCTCGACCCTAAATAGGAAAGCGCGCTCGTTGCTTTCTTGCGGGCGAACGTCGATGTGTTTGCATGGCAACCGTCTGACATCCCCGGTGTTCCCAGGAAAGTAATCGAGCACCATCTCGCCGTCTGCCCTCATGCGCGGCCCGTCAAGCAGAAAGTCAGGAAACAGGCATTGGAGCGCCAAGAATTCATTGCAGAAGAGATCAAGAAATTGGAAGTAGCAGGCCTTGTCAGAGGAGTGCTCCATCCTACGTGGTTGGCCAATCCTGTAGTCGTGCGCAAGGCAAACGGGAAATGGAGGCTTTGTATTGACTTTACCGATGTTAATAAAGGTTGCCCCAAAGACCCATTTCCCTTGCCCCGCATCGACTAGATTGTTGACTCCACGGCCGGATGTGACTTGCTTTCATTTCTTGATGCATACTCAGGATATCATCAGATCTTCATGGCAGAAGAGGATGAGGAGAAGACCGCATTCATTACCCCATGTGGCACATATTGTTTCGTACGGATGCCTTTCGGTTTGAAGAATGCTGGTTCAACATTTGCAAGGGTAGTCCATGACGCTTTTGAACCGCAAATGCACAGAAATGTGGAAGCCTACATGGATGACATAGTGGTCAAGAGCAAGGACAGAGCGACTCTAATTCAAGATTTAGACGAAACCTTTGCAAATCTGCGCAAGATCAACCTCAAGCTTAACCCCGAGAAGTGCGTGTTTGGAGTCCCCTCCGGCAAGCTTCTCGGGTTCTTTGTGTCTCAACGTGGAATCGAGGCCAATCCCGACAAGATCAAGGCCATTGAGCAGATTGAAGCGCCAAAGCGCGTCAAGGATGTACGAAGACTTGCCGATTGCGTGGCTGCTCTCAGCAGGTTTATCTCTAGGTCTGCTGAGCGCGCCCTGCCATTTTTCAAAATATTGAAAAAGGCAGGTCCAATGAAATGGACTCCGGAAGCGGAGGCTGCGCTGCAGGACCTGAAGAGATACATGTCCTCCACTCCAACACTTGTCGCACCTAAGCCACAAGAGAAGTTGCTGCTATATATAGCGGCGACCAATCAAGTGGTTAGTGCTGCGTTAGTAGCAGAGAGGGAGGCGGATGATGAGCCACCAACCACGGCAGACACATCCAGCGACAAGCAGAGGACTTCACCGGCAAGCTCTGGTCCCGACAAGGACGGATCTGCGCGGGAGCATGAGAAGATGCAGAAGAGAATGGTGCAGCGCCCAGTTTACTTTGTCAGTTCCCTTCTACAGGGGGCTAGGTCAAGGTACTCTGGTGTGCAGAAATTGCTTTTCGGCCTCCTCATGGCCTCGAGAAAGCTGCGCCATTACTTCCAAGCACATGAGATCACAGTCGTCACTCGTTTTCCGCTGAAGAGGATACTGCAAAATCCAGAAGCAACAGGCAGGATTGTCGAGTGGGCACTAGAACTGTCAAGCTTCGGCCTCAAGTTTGAGAGCACCTCAACTATCCAAAGCAGAGCATTGGCAGAGTTCATAGCAGAGTGGATGCCAACACTAGATGAAGAAATTCCAGAAACAAGCATCCCCGTCAAGGAAGCAAGCAAAGAGTGGCTGATGTACTTTGATGGTGCCTTCTTGCTGCAAGGCGCCGGTGCAGGCGTGCTACTTGTTGCACCCACCGGAGAGCACCTCAAGTACATAGTCCAGATGCACTTTCCCAAGGAGCAAGCAACGAACAATACTGCAGAGTATGAAGGATTGCTTGCCGGTCTCAGGATCGCAGCAGACCTTGGGATCAAGAAGCTCATTGTCAGGGGTGACTCACAGCTTGTCGTCCGCCAAGTGAACAAGAATTATCAGAGTCCATTGATGGAAGCTTACGTTGATGAAGTGAGAAAGCTAGAAGAGCACTTTGACGGCCTGCAGATGGAACATGTTCCAAGAGCTCAAAACGACATTGCCGATGGCCTGTCAAAGTGCGCCGCACTGAAGTTACCTGTGGAACTGGGGATCTTTGTGCTCAAGCTGACTCAACCGTCTGTAACACCATCCAATGGACAGAGTAGAAGAGGAAGTTGATTTTTGGTGACTACTTTCTGGCAGAGCTCCCCGAAGCCGCCGCCAAGAAGGTCCCCAAGATCAACACCAAGGATGCTGAGGAGCAGTCTGCTCCGACAAGCCTTAGGGTTTGTTCCGTTGAAGCAGACGCTCCCGACAAGTTTTGCTCCGGCAAGCTTGCCGGGGAACATCAAGCTCCGGCAGAGCCACAGGTTCTCGCCGTAGAAGCAAATGTTCCCGCAGCACCAGATGTGCCTTTAGTCCTTGTTGTCGAGCTGCAACCTCTAGCATGGGCACAACAGATTGTCCGTTTCCTCCAGACAGGAGAACTTCCCGGAGAGCAAGAAGAAGCGGAAAGAGTAGCCTGGCAGTCAAGTATGTACCAGTTTGTCGACAACACACTGTACAGAAGAAGACTCAATGGTGTGAAATTGAAGTGTATTCACCGGGAAGACGGACAAAAGCTGTTGGCAGAGATACATGGAGGCATATGTGGTCACCACATTGGCGCAAGAGCACTTGCCGGCAAAGCGTTCCGGCAAGGTTTCTTTTGGCCGACAGCCCTCCAGGATGCAACGACACAAGTAACCAAGTGTGAAGCGTGCCAGTTCCATTACAAGCAGACACACCAGCCAGCTCAAGCTCTCCAGACAATCCCTTTATCCTGGCCATTTTCGGTCTGGGGGCTCGATATCCTCGGCCCCTTTCCCCGAGCTGTCGGGGGCTTTGAGTACTTGTACGTTGCAATCAACAAGTTCACAAAGTGGCCAGAAGTGGAACCAGTGAGGAAGGTGACAGCACAGTCAGCAGTCAAGTTCTTCAGGTCGATTGTTTGCCGTTTCGGGATCCCTAAAAGGATCATCACCGACAACGGCACACAATTCACGAGCCGCACCTTCATGCAGTACGTCCAGGATCTTGGCGCCAATGTCTGCTTCGCTTCTGTTGCTCATCCGAGAAGCAACGGTCAAGCGGAGAGGGCAAATGCTGAAGTGCTGCGCGGGCTCAAGACCATAACTTTTGACAGGCTGCGCAAGTGCAGAAGAAACTGGATCAAGGAGCTGCCGGTGGTTCTTTGGTCGATCAGAACGACGCCAAATCGAGCCACTGGCCAGACACCTTTCGCTCTAGTCTATGGAGCAGAGGCAGTTCTCCCCATGGAACTCGTATACGGGTCGCCTCGAGTGCTCGCTTATGATGAGCTAGAGCAAGAACAGCTGCGACAAGATGACGCGCTGCTCCTTGAGGAGGACCGTCTTCAGGCTGTTGTACGAGCTACTCGATACCAGCAAGCTTTGCGCCGCTACCATAGCCGCAAAGTTAATGCCAGAAGCTTCGAGGAAGGCGACCTTGTTCTTCGGCGCGTTCAGTCCGCCAAGAATTCCAACAAGTTGACGCCGAAGTGGGAAGGCCCTTACCGGGTGAAACGAGTCACTAGGCCTGGCGCTGTCTGCCTTGAGACCGAAGATGGCACTCCGGTGAGCAACTCCTGGAACATTGAGCATCTTCGTAAGTTTTACCCGTAGGGCGCGGTTGCCGGAACCCGTTCCGGCAACCACCTTTTGTACAAATCTTGCCGATGTTGCATGTAATCCTTTGTACAAAGCCGGGCGCAGATCCCGTGCATAAGTAAAGCTCATGTGCTCCGCACATCTTGTCAATTTCATGCTTTCTACCTTATATTTGCATGCATTATCTGACACTTTGTGCAGCGCAACCTCCGGTAAGCAATAACGAGCCGGAAGGCACCATATCTTTATTTTCTCTTCTTTCTTTTTCTAATAAAGGAAAGCAAGGTTCCCTCGCACACAAGTTTGCCGGGGGGAAAGGAGAAGATTATGATGTGGACCAGGCATCGTTCAAGCAAGGTTCGCCTTGCCGGAAAGCAAATGACAGAAAAGCTAAGTTGCCAAAGTTTGAGCAATCAGTTTTAAAATTTTTAAGTTATATTCCTTGAACGACCGTACTTTGTATGGAAAACCTATGCGCGGAGGAACCAACTCGTAGCTAGTTGCGCCCTTACTTTGTTTCGAGTCCGCTCAACAACTTAAGTGAGCTGCGACTAGTTGCGACAAGGTTTCTTGCTGGTAGCGGCACTGCCAGCAGGCTGCTGACGTCCCGCACTCAGCGCTCGCGGCTAAGGTGCCTGCGCCGGCAAGTTCCCTAAAAGCGTAGGGCAAAAACATACAAAGGAAGGAATCAAGTAAAGGGAATAACATAGCAAATCTCTACCCAAAATAGAGTTATATTACAAGATAGCTTGTCGCAGCTCTAACAGATTGTTCTCATGACATGGCCAGCAGCGACAAGAAAAACAAAAAAAACGGGCGGCCTAATCTACGCGATCGCCCTCAACCCTCTTGATCTCGCTCACCTTGTCCACAATGGGTGCGACAAGGGCCTTGAGCGCATCCAGATCAGCATCCGGCAGCAAGGATTTGAGGACGTTGGTGAGGTTGAGGCCTGGATTGCGGAAGGCCACCTTCATCAGCACCTTCTGGAGAGCTCCTGCGCAGATCTTGCGCGACTCGTCGGCCAGCTGCTTTGGGATCTTCTCCCGGAGTCGCTGGAGGGCCGTCGCCACGCCCTTGAAGAACAAGCTGAGCTCGGCGCTGGGTTGGAGGTGCTCGTCGGAGGAGTACTCGAGATCCTCCACCCCCAGCTGCGCCAACTCCCCGTTGATGGCGGCGGCAATATTCACCAGACCCTTAGTCCAGTGCTCCACAGTCTCCCTGAAGGCGTCGTGGGCGGCAGCAGCACTCGCCACCAGCACCTCGTTGGCCTTGATCTTCTCCAATAGGGCCACCTCCCGCTCCCTGGCGCCGTCCAGCGTCTGAGTCAAAGTGGCCAACTTCAACTCAAGATCCGGATTGGAGTCCTTGGCGGCGCTAAGCTCCTTGCTCCTCTCTGCGAGAAGGCCTTGCAGCTCACCATGAGCGGCAGCATCCTTCTCGCGCTCACGCTTGAGAGCGGCAAGCTCCTCGCCGCTCGCCCTGAGATCGGCTTCCAGCTGCGCCACCTTCATCTCCAGCTCCTTCTTGGCGGCCTCGGCAGTTGCGGCAGCATCCTTTGCTTCCTTGAGAGCCCCGCTAATTGCTTGCTCCCGCGCGGCAAGCTCCTCCTCGTGGCTGTCAAGGTTGACCTTGCGCTGCTCCAACTCTCCTTCCTGCGCAAATAGGTTTTCGGCGACAAGCCGTTGCTTCTCTTCAACCTCAGCCTTCGCGAGGAGGAAGGCTTTCCGCTCCTCGAGAAGTTGCTCCCGCTCCTCCGCCAGGGACCGGAGAGTTTCCTGCCTCAGACCCCGGAGTTCCTCCGCGCGTTTCTCAATATCCACTCCCGCCCTCGCGACAAGTGCTTCTCGGGATGCCAGCTTGGCTTGTCGGGCGCGGTAGAGCGATGGCAGCTTCCGCAGCAGCCGCTCCTCCTCGGACTCGTCGCTGCTGCTGCTTGGCGCATCGACCAGCGTCAGCCCGGCGGAGCCGAACACTTCTCCGTCCAAAATTTCTCCTTCGACCGGCGCCCTGGAGCTTGACGCCCAGGGGAGCTTGATGAAGATACCGTTGCCGGCCTTCAAGTAGGCGCCGGACTGGGGCTCTTCGGAGCCTGGCGCTGCAGCATCGGCGGAGGGATCGGCGGTCGGCGTAGCGCCTGGCGCTCCTGCGGCCTCGGGGCCATCAGTGCGATCACTGGATCCCTCGCCTGCTTCTGCGGCGGCAGCCTTGGCGGCCTCTTCGCCGACGGGATCATCAGCACCGGCCTCTTCTTCGGTGGCGGTGGCGTCGTCGTTGTTGCCGCGCGCGTTCTCCTCGCCGGCGGCCTCGGTTTCCATCGGCTCCGTGGCAGGTGGATCTGACGACCGAAGAAGGGAGAAAGGTCAAGCAAACACTCAAAAAGAAAATCAGAAGAAGAAGAACCCAAGGGAAGCTTTCAGGCAAAAGGGTTACCTGTGCTTGGATCTGCAGTCGTGGTCTCAACCACCGGAGGATCACTGGTGCTGCCCCTTGCCGGAGAACTGCCCCTTGCCGGAGAATTCTCCCTTGCCGGAGAACGCTCCCTTGCCGGGGAAGCCTCCCTTGGCGGTGTAGTCGAAGCAGATAGCACTTCGGGAGCGGCCTCCGGGTCCTCCTGGTGAGGTTGCTCTGCTCCTACATGAACCAACAGACAGATATCAGCAAAATAAGAGCACCCATGCGCGCCTGACAGCATAAAGTAAACCATATACTTACGTGGGGGGCTGCGCTAGGGGCTGCTTTGAGGAATGGTTGCCGGGTCCGACAAGGTGGTCTCGGACATGTCCTCTGCCATCGTGGTGGGGTTGTCCTCGATGACTATCACCGGGGCCTTGGCTCTCTTCGCCGCTCGCTGGGCCAGAGTCCTGAAAAGGAACAGGTTCAGAGTAAAGCAAATCAGACACAAGACAAGACAGCAAGAATTGAAGAACTACGAGGACAGCAAGGAATCTTACTCTTCTTCTTCCTCGTCGGAGCTGAGCGCGGAGAGATCGAAGTCCGGCTCGCCTCCGGTGCGACGAGGCGGAGGAGTAGGCTCCCTCGCCCGCTTGGCAGGAGCAGTGGCGGTGGACCGGGAAGACCCCGCTCCAGTTGCCGCAGCGGCGTGAGGCGCTCCCGTGGCAATGGTGCTTGCCGCGGTAGAATGTGTCGCGCGGCTCGGCGGCTGTTGACCCGTCTGCCGCCCCGCTACGTCCGCGGCCTTGCGGAGACGCCTTCTTGGCGGGGCCGGGGGCTCCGCCTACGGCAAGCTGTCTGAAGGCTCGGGCCCGACAAGCTCTTCCTCGCCGGGCTCGCTCGGCTCAGCTTCAGGCCCGGCAAGCTCTTCCTCGCCGGCGAACTCCTCTCGCTCGGCAAGGCTTGCTGCCTCTGCCTCCTCCACGGTGAACCCAAACACGCCTGCGGCAGCGGCTGCTGCCGCCTCTTCCAGCCTGGTGGCAATGCGCTGCATCTCCGCATCGGTGGTGTCGCGGGTGAGGCTCTTCTGCTCGTCGGCGCGGACCGGCACTTCTACCAGGCCATCGAAGAACTCCTGCACGATGGCATCTGCCGGCTCTTGCCAAGTTGGAACGATTCCGTGAGAGTCGCATAGCGGCATCATTGCGCGGATGCGGTCGAGCGAAGAATTGTTGCACAGCGGAACGGCATCCCGCGGCAACATGAACGTATGCTGGGGATCGCGCTTGAACAGCTCCAAGAGCATCGCGTCCAGCTCCAGAACAGTGAAGTTAAAGTTGAGGCCCGGGCGCAGCCTCATGATATCCGCCGAGTTCTGGAACTCCCAGGCGGGTCTCCCCCTCTCCTGCAGGGGGGTGATGCGGCGGCGAAGGAAATCTGCGCCAACTGCGCCTACAGTGAGCCCGGCAAGCCTGAGGCGAAGGATCCGGGTGACGGCGATCTTCAGCCTGTCGTCTTCCGGGGCCACGTTGCTCCAATCGTTGCCGCGTACTATTGGGGCTTGGCGCAGGGCAGTGAATGGTTGCGGGTTCTCCTCGACGACCCAGCACCACTCTGCTCTCCATTCATCCCACTTGCAATGGAGCTCTCCCTCCAGATAGGCTTCCTTCTTGTCGACTCTCGAGATCCAAGCGATTCCGCCGGCAAGGGGCTCTCCTCTCTCGACTCGAGGCATAAAGAAGTGGCGGAAGAGGCCTACGTTTGGATGGACTCCGACAAAATTTTCACACAGATGTGCGAAAACTGCCATGGTCAGGACAGCATTGGGGGTGAAGTCAAGGAGGCGGAACCCGTAGGTGTTCATGATGTCACAGAAAAATTCAGAATAGGGCGGGCATAGCCCGCAGTAGAAGAACAGCACGAAGAAGGGATACCCGTTCGGGGCCAATCTTGAAGCGGTGGCCGGGAGTACCTTCGTGCGGGGATGCGCTCGCGTCTCCGTCGACCAGAAGAGGTAGTAGTACTCCCTCAGCTCCTTTGCGTCAAGCTGAGGGGGGAAGATGGCTCGCTCCTTTCGTAGCGCCGCGAGCCGCTGCGCCTCGGCCGACTTCATGCCCTTCCCCTTGTCGGCTTTCGGAGCCATGGCGGAAGTGGTGGGGGAGATCGACGGCGTTGGTGGTGCTGGTGGCAATGGGGGGCGGAGCGCTGCTCTCTTTCAGCTTCGGGAAGAAGGGGGGAGCGGCGGAGATTTTCGAGAATGGAGTAACAACCAGCGAAGTGGGAAAACTGCTCCTGTTTCCCCTGCTTATAAAGAGGGAGGGGGCGGACGTTTCGCCCTCCCGAATAAAGAAACCACCCACGATCTCTCCCACGATGCCGCATTCAACGCGTGCCATTCGGGGAGGGCGCGGTGGATACGGAGCAAGATACGGCGTGCCCCAGGCCGCGCGTGCCCGTGCCCTGCTTTGGGCCTGGCCCAATAGCGCTCGACACCGTGTGTGGCCTAGGCCCGGGGGCTCTTGTCGGTGTACTAGAGTAGGGGTACCCTAGTATCCCGAACTTATGCACGGGCAGTTGCAGCACCCCGCGGCGAGGCTTGCAGGGCGACCGCCAAGGTCCTCCGTGGTTCCCTTGGAGCCATTCAAGAACAAAGTATTTAAGCCAAGGAGACAAGGCCCCGGCAAGAGGAGCTTGCCGGGAAGGCCAACCAAGGCATTTCGAGGAACTTGCCGCGATGCGCCACGCGTCCCGGCAAGGCCCGGTGAGCGACAAGCTCCCGGACGCGACAAGACAACAGCCGCGGCAAGGCGCTTGCCGTGACAGGCTACCACTCTGTGCCCACGCTCCAGCACATCCACCAACGTGTCGCTCTGGGGGCCTTTCCAGGCGCGCGTGGCGAGAGGCTGTGCAGCCAGCGGTGCGCGGTGGCATGCGAAGCTGACAAGACTGCCATCGTGGCGAGCGGTGGCGCCCCTGACGGTCCCTTTTTACACTGTTTGGGCGACGCAGACGGGCACTTAATGCCTTTGTCCCCTGCCGTCAGGGTTAGGTAGGATGCACTGTGTAGGTGGTTGTACCAACCGCAACCCCTTTTCCATTTTTACCCTTCTCTGCGTTGCCACCTGTGGGTGACCCCTTGAACATATAAAAGGAGGCCCATGCGCAACGTAGAGGGGGTTCGCTTCGGTTGGGAACCAGAGAACACTCACGCTCGGTCTCGTGTGTACTGTAGCACTCAGCGCACCCGAGCAAGAACACAATACGATCAGACAAGCAGCAGTAGGAGTATTATCTCTCCGGAGAGCTCCGAAGCTGGGTAAACTGCTCGTGTGCTTCGCCTCGATCCGCTCTTCGTGCGACCTCCGCCCCCCGCCGAACCGAAAGGGGCTCGGTCCGCCGGCCCCATAGGTGTTCGTGGATCAGTTTCCCCGACAGTGTCTCTGAACATCGTAACCGCACTTTATTGGATATGGTGCGATCTATGATGTCTCTTACCAATTTACCACTATTGTTTTGGGGTTATGCATTAGAGACAGTTGTATTCACTTTAAACAGGGCACCGTCAAAGTCCGTTGAGACGACACCGTATGAACTGTGGTTTGGCAACAAACCTAAGTTGTCGTTTTTTAAAGTTTGGGGATGCGATGCTTATGTCAAAAGGCTTCAGCCCGATAAGCTCGAACCCAAATCGGAGAAATGTGTCTTCATAGGATATCCTACGAAAACAATTGGGTACACCTTGTACCACAAGTCCAAAGGCAAGATTTTTGTTGCTAAGAACAGAACCTTTCTAGAGAAGGAGTTTCTCTCGAAAGAAGTGAGTGGGAGGAAACTAGAACTTGATGAGGTAATTATACCTGCTCTCAATTTGGGAAGTAGCTCATCCGAGAAATCTTTTCCCATGATGCCTACACCAACTAGAGAGGAAGCTAATGATAAAGATCATGAAACTACAGATCAATTTGCTACAGAACCTCGTAGGTCTGGCAGAGCATGATCCCCACCAGAGTGGTACGATAATCCTGTTCTGGAGGTCATGTTACTTAACCATGATGAACCTACGAACTATGAAGAAGCTATGATGAGCGCAGATTATGATAAATGTCTTGAGGCCATGAAATCTGAGATAGGACCCATGTATGAGAACAAAGTGTGGACTTTGCTGGATCTGCCCGGTGATCGGCGACCCATAGAGAATAAATGGATCTTCAAGAAGAAGACTGACGCTGATGGTAATGTTACTATCTATAAAGCTCGACTTGTTGCAAAGGGGTTTTGACAAGTTCAAGGAGTTGACTACGATGAGACGTTCTCACCCGTAGCGATGCTTAAGTCTGTCCGAATCATGTTAGCAATTGCTGCATTTTATGATTATGAAATCTGGCAAATGGATGTCAAAACAGCATTCCTTAATGGATTTCTTAAAGAAGAGTTGTATATGATGCAACCAGAAGGTTTTGTCGATCCTAAAGGTGCTAACAAAGTGTGCAAGCTCCAGCGATCCATTTATGGACTGGTGCAAGCATCTCGGAGTTGGAATATACGCTTTGATAAGGTGATCAAAGCATATGGTTTTATACAGACTTTTGGAGAAGGCTGTATTTACAAGAAAGTAAGTGGGAGCTCCATAGCATTTCTAATATTATATGTGGATGACATATTGTTGATTGGAAATGATGTAGAATTTATGAATAACATAAAATGATACTTGAATAAGAGTTTTTCAATGAAAGACCTCAGTGAAGCTGCTTATATATTGGGCATCAAGATCTATAGAGATAGATCAAGACGCTTGATAGGACTTTCACAAAGCACATACCTTGATAATGTTTTGAAGAAGTTTGAAATGGATCAGTCAAAGAAAGGGTTCTTGCCTGTGTTACAAGGTGTGAAGTTGAGTCAGACTCAATGCCCGACCATTGCAGAAGATAGAAAGAAAATGGAAGTCATTCCCTATGCTTCAGCCATAGGTTCTATCATGTATTCTATGCTGTGTACCAGACCTGATGTGTGCCTTGCTATAAGTTTAGCAGGGAGGTACCAAAGTAATCCAGGAGTCAATCACTGGACATCGGTCAAGAACATCCTGAAGTACATGAAAAGGACTAGGGATATGTCTCTCGTTTATGGAGGTGACAAAGAGCTTGTCATAAATGGTTAAGTCGATGCTAGCTTTGACACTGATCCAGATGATTCTAAGTCACAATCCGGATACGTATTTTTATTGAATAGTGGAGCTTTCAGTTGGTGCAGTTCCATGCAGATCGTCATGGAGGGATCTACATGTGAGGCGGAGTACATAGCTGCTTCGGAAGCAACAAATGAAGGAGTCTGGATGAAGGAGTTCATATCCGATCTAGGTGCAATATCTAGTGCATCGGGTCCAATGAAAATCTTTTGTGACAATACTGGAGCAATTGCCTTGGTGAAGGAATCCAGATTTCACAAAAAGACCAAACACATCAAGAGATGCTTCAACTCCATCCGAGATTTGGTCAAGGAGGGAGACATAGAGATTTGTAAAATACACACAGATCTGAATGTTGCAGACCAGTTCACTAAGCCTCTTCGACGAGCAAAACATGATTAGCACCAAGACTCCATGGGTGTTAGATTCATTACAATGTAATCTAGATTATTAACTCTAGTGCAAGTGGGAGACTGAAGGAAATACGCCCTAGAGGCAATAATAAAGTTGTTATTTTATATTTCCTTATTCATGATAAATGATTAATATTCATGCTAGAATAGTATTAACCAGAAACTTGATACATGTGTGAATACATAGACAAAACAACGTGTCCCTAGTATGCCTCTACTAGACTAGCTCGTTGATCAAAGATGAGTTGTCATTTGATAACGGGATCACATCATTAGTGGAATGATGTGATGGACAAGACCCATCCGTTAGCTTAGCATAATGATCGTTTGGTTTTATTGCTACTACTTTCTTCATGTCAAATACATATTCCTCCGACTATGAGATTATGCAACTCCCAGGCACCAGAGGAATGCCTTGTGTGCTATCAAACATCACAACGTAACTAGGTGATTATAAAGATGCTCTACAGGTATCTCTGAAGGTGTTTGTTGGGTAGGCATAGATCGAGATTAGGATTTGTCACTCCGAGTATTGGAGAGGTATCTCTGGGCCCTCTCGGTAATGCACATCATATGAAGCCTTGCAAGCAATGTGAATAATGAGTTAGTTACGAGATGATGCACTATAGTACGAGTAAAGAAACTTGCCGATAACGAGATTGAACTTGGTATGAAGATACCGACGATCGAATATCGGGCAAGTAACATACCAATGACAAAGGGAATAACGTATGTTGACATTGCGGTTCGACCGATAAAGTTCTTCGTAGAATATGTGGTAACCAATATGAGCATCCAGGTTCCACTATTGGTTATTGACCGGAGAGGTGTCTCTGTCATATCTACATAGTTCTCGAATCCGTAGGGTCCGCACGCTTAACGTTCGATGACGATATGTATTATATGAGTTATGTGTTTTGGTGACCAAAGGTTGTTCGGAGTCCCGGATGAGATCACGGACATGATGAGGAGTCTTTAAATGGTCGAGAGGTAAAGATTGATATATTGGACAATAGTATATGCACGGGTGAGTAACTGCCAATTCACTCTTCCCACCATCCTCTTATCCTTGGCCACATATGCTGCATGCATTGAGTGGGGGTAGGTAACGTAGGTGCATGTGCAATAGAGCATCAAGGCGAGGGCCCGTCCTTCTTGGATTGGAGGAGGAAGATGGTGGTTACCCGCCAAGGGATCATCCCCCAGCCCTAGTCCGTCTATATAAGAGGGGGTGGGGGAGGAGTGTGAGTGTTCATCCACACAACTCTCCTATTTCATTCCCTGCTTTCTTCTAGTTATGTTGATAGGGAGAGACTGGGGCTAGGACCCGGGCTCAAGCTTGGGGTTTACGATGTTGAATGCTCACGCTGGCGCTCGGGGAGTAGAAGAAGGGCGCGGTCATGCCTTCGCTGCAATAGGATCCCCCTCCCGTCTTTGCACGGGCCTCGGGGGGGGGGGGTGAGCGGGCGGTGCGGCGATAGCATCGGAGGTAGCGACTCCGGTGCGCTTGTCGTCGGGCCGCCCATGGCTTCAATTTTACTGAGGGGCTACGCGAGCGACACCACGCTAGGCCCATAGTGGACAGAAAGCATGGTAGTCAATTGTGGCCTATCCCCCTTCTCCTATGATGTCGAAGGGAGACCGTGGAAGCGGTTCGCCATCGGTAATGGTAGATCCCTCCTTTCGGGGTATCGTCTATCTTGTGTCTGGGCGGGTTCCTTGTGTTTGTGCATGATTCTTTAGGGGATGACATCCTTCTAGCTTCGGGTTGTTGGAGACAGCCATGCTCTCTGTGGAGCCCTCTGAAGCGCCTGGTGCCCGTTCTGGTCACCACGGTGGGGGCTTAAGAGACAACGGGCGCGCCCCCTTGAGCGATAGCAGCGAGGAAGGTGGAGGCAACCCACGATGCGCCAAGAGCGGGGACAACGGCTCCGACGAGGCGTGATTGCCGGCAGCACCATCATCACTAGCTGGGCCTTCGGCAGTGCCACCATCTGCACCTGCCCTCTGATTTCTTCCTCCTAGCCTGAGAATAGTGCCATCTTGATCCTGGGGAGGCGCTAAATCCCACCCATGCCTTCCCTCCGTCTTCTTCGTCTCCCCCTATAGTTTAGAGGAAGTGAGGGACAGAGCAAAGGCATCATGGGCATTTATCTTTTTTCAATCTAAAATATGTAGGCACTTTCCAAGCTTTAGTTTAAATTATGTAATCTTCTCTACCCATATTTGTGTTATGTAAGATCTATACTTGTTAATCAGCATATTAATGAAAAACACAAACCTTGCTGGGTACTTGTGCATGTAACATATCCATGCAGAGGTGAGATGCCTCTATACATTCAAGTAAACAAGTTTTCCCCGACAGGATATACTGTCGGTACCCTCAGTTCGCTGTCGCAGGGCTAGCCTTGCCGGGCGCAAATCACAAAGAGGGACCAGCCCCCCGCCAGACCTTTTTGCCAAAGGCCATTGCAACCATCCTGACCGCAACAACTTTCAAGTCAAGGGATGGGAGCACCTAAGTTTTGAAGGTGGGGAGGTTTTCATATGCACAAGTTTCTACTTACATAACACGTATGGATAAGAGAGAACTTATTTGTTTGGCTTGCCGGGGATCGCAATGTAGGCTTGTCTTGTCTTCTCTTCTTTGGGACCAAGTCCATGGTAAGAGCATGTAGCTTAGTGCATATGAAAATGATGCCACATGCGATCTTATCTACATGAACATGCTATGCTCATGATATGCTTATGCATGCATGCCATCTGTCGGGGGTCCTCAGCGCTTCATTTATTTCTCTGTTGCTCAGGATTTTCGCCTGGCTTTGTACAAGGGGTTACATGCAACATCGGCAAGGCCTGTACAAAAGGGTGGCTGCCGGGTAGAGCCCGACAACCGCGCCTTATGGGCAGAACTTACGAAGATGCTCAATGTTCCATGAGTTTTGCCATTGAATGCCATCTCCGGTCTCCAGACAGACTACGCCAGGTCTGGTGACTCGTACTACCTGGTAAGGGCCTTCACACTTTGGCGTCAACTTGTTTGTACCCTTGGCGGACTAAACGAACCTAAGGACAAGGTCGCCTTCCTCAAAACTCCGGGCATGAACCATGCGGCTGTGATAGCGACACAGGGCTTGCTGATAGCGTGCAGCATGCGTAGCAGCCCGGAGACGGTTCTCCTCAAGTAGCACAACGACGTCACACTGGTGTTGTTCCTGCGCTACTTCATCATAGACAAGCACTCGAGGTGACCTGTAAATGAGTTTCATGGGGATAAATTCTTCTGCCCCATAGACTAGGGAGAAGGGAGCCTACCCGGTAGCTCGATTTGGTATCATTCTGAGGGACCAAAGAACCACCGGCAGCTCGTCGATCCATCGCCTGCCACACTTCTGCAGCTTATCAAATGTTCTTGTCTTGAGTCCTTGCAGCACTTCAGTGTTTGCCCTCTCAGCTTACCCGTTGCTCCTTGGATGAACAATAGAGGTGAACGAGATTTTGCTTCCAAGGGCATGAACGTATTGCATGAAGGCGTGACTCATGAATTGGGTGCCATTGTCGGTGATGATTCGGGCAGGAACCGCGAAGCGGCACACCAATCCTTTCAAGAACTTGATAGCTGACTAAGAAATCACCTTTCTCATGGGCTCTACTTCCGGCCACTTTGTAAATTTGTCGATTGCAACGAACAAGAATTCAAAGCCCCCGGTAGCACGGGGGAAGGGGCCCAAGATGTCGAGCCCCCAGACCGAAAACGTCCATGACAAAGGGATTGTCTGAAGAGCTTGGGCAGGCTGATGGATATTCTTGGAGTGGAACTGGCAGACTTCACATTTGGTGACCAACTCAACTACATCATGGAGGGCTATGGGCTAGTAAAATCCTTGCCGGAAGGCTTTTCCAACCAGATCCCTCGATCCGATGTGTGAGCCACACATGCCTTTGTGTATCTCTGCCAACAGTTCCTTTCCTTCTTCCCAGCAAATGCACTTCAATTTCACACCGTTGGGCATTCTTTTGTACAGCGTGTCGTTAATGAAGTGATACATACGGGCCCTCCAGGCTACTCTTTCAACTTCATCTTGCTCTTCAAGAAGTTCTCCAATTTGGAGGAAATGGACTATGTGTCGCGCCCAAGTTGGAGCCTGAGGCTCAGCAATGAGGACTAGCAGCACCTCCTCATTTGTGGGAGCGCATTCCTCAACCGCAGGGACCGGTGATCCGGCGGGAGGGTGCAGCTCAGCAATCAAAGGGGAGTTGTTCCCGCCAAGCTCTCTGCCAGGGGCCTCAGGAGGTTCTGCCGGGAGAGGCTTGCGGGAGAGGATTTAGACCCTTGTACACTCATACGCGTGTAGCCGTTCTCGTCCCAAGGCAACCTTGCAGGGCAGAGCGCTGCATTTTCCACCATAGTCCACCATCAATCCACCAAAGCAGGAGTAGGGTTTTATGCCTCACGGCGGCTCGAACCTGGGTAAAAATTGCTCGTGTGATCTTTGGCGTGCTGTCTCACGCTCCTCCGCTCTTTGTGCAATGTGCCATCCCCTCGCCGAACCAGAAAGGGGCTCAAGGCCCCATAGGTGGTCATGGTTTCCCATGACATCTTTGGCGCGCCAGGTAGGGGGATCACTCGCGTGAACCCGAAAGCATGAGCAGCGCGTCATCTTCATCATCGGCGCCTCAATCGACTATGGCGCCCAAGAAGAAGCCCGGTGCTATAGCTTACCCGTCCACCTCAAAGGCCTCGCCACCCGCAGCTGCTGACACCGCATAGGATGCGGGGGTATGCGAGGATGCGGGCGCTGCAAGGGACGCGGTTGGCGCAGGCGGCATTGTCACCACCTCCCCCATAACCGAAGAAGGTGTGGGAGGCACCCGAGGGGGGAAACGTCAACATCATCCTAGTGGTCATGCTCCACAAGGTATGGACGGAGGGCTTAATCCATCTGTACCTCTCCCCCTCGCCGAAGGGCACAGCCGCAGTGGTGGCACCCGCTCTGCGGCGAATCGCCACGCTCCGGCCGCCCCCACCACGGGCGCAACCGCAGCACGCGCGCCTCCCCCGGAGCGAGCTGATCTGGCCGTTATGCCCGATGGAGCCACTGGCCCTCAAGCGCCTTCACCATGTCACCACGCCATCCAAGTGTCTGGCTCGTGACAGCGAGGGCGTGACGTTGTCGCCACCGGCATCGTCAGAAGTCGAGGGACAGTACGATCTACGTCATCATCTCTGATGCCAAGCACCGCTACGAAAGCCATGGCGCGGGCCCAGCTGCTGTTGAGGTTCCCACCGGTAGCCACTCGGATGGATGAGTGGAGAGCTACCATTCAGAGTCTGATTGGTTTCGCCGAGGCTGTGGGCTCACAGCGAGCTGGCCCGCCATGGCCTCCCCAAGCAACAACAGCGGCTCGCGCAGCTGGACGTATGGAAGGGGCTGCCCCCATTGTGCAGTCCCCAAAACGACAGCCAGCATGGGCGCCGCGGAAACAAGAACCCGACAACGTCTTGATGGCCTCTTCTGACCCTCGAGCACGTCCAAGCCAACGGCGAGCCCTGGAGGATGGGCGGAGGGGAGGCACGCGCGTCGTCCTCGAGCAATGCCGCGACGACGACCGCCGAACCGATGGGTGCGATGGTCCCAACGTCGATGAGCCTATGCTTGAGGGTGGCGGGTGCCTGCCTTTCGAGGCTGGGTGCCCTGCCTTTACTCGTGAGCTATGGCAAGTCCGTTGGCCATCCGCTCACACGTTCAAGCCAGAGATACCCGAGAAGTATGATGGGAGGCTAAACCTGGCAGAGTTCTCGAGCATCTACACCATTGCTCTTCAAGCTGCCGGGGGAAGAGATGAGAAGGTATTCGCCAACAACTTCCCTTTGGCACTCAAGTCCAATGTGAGGTCTTGGCTGATGCACCTGCCGGAGAACTCCATTTTGTCGTGGGCTGACATGTGCCATTAGTTCATTGGCGCCTTCACGGGCGGCCACCAAGATCCAGGGCGACCTGATGACTTGAAACTTCTCCAGCAGAAGGAATGGGAGACTCTATGGAAGTACTTGCAGAGATTCAGCAGAGTCCATAGGAATATCCCAGATATCCATCCGGCAGCTATGATAGCAGCCTTCCAGTCCAATGTGCGCAACCGCAGGGTGCATTCCAAGATGAATGTGTGGTTTCCCAAGACTGTGAAGGAGCTTTACACTTTGGTGGACTAGTGTGCTCGGGTGGAGGAGGGAAGAAAATTCCCTAGGGAAGAAGATTGCGTCGATATCAACTCAAAGGATGATGATGAGTCCACTTGTCACAAGAAGAAGAATAAGAAGCGAAACAAGAGGCGCACGGATAAGGCAGTGATGACAATTGAAGGATCGTCTGCGCTTAGTACCAACCAGAAGGCAAAGGCCGAGACCGCCGGCAAGGAAGGTGCCGTGAACGCTGACTGCTAGGAGGCTGCGGCTGCCGAGAAGGCTAGGAAAGGCGATGGGCCATACTGCAAGATCCATCGAACCAAAGGCCATGATCTCCAAGAGTGTCATCAGGTTGAACATCTCGTCAGAAGGCAGAGGGCTGAATATGAGAAGCGTGATAAGGAAAAAGGTCAAAATGTCACTGGCGGGAAGGGCCGAGGCGGTGAAGAAAATTGCCCCGGCAAGGCTTTTCAGAACCAAGGGAAGCCTGCCAGGGGTCGGGACAAGGAAGTTTGCAATGATGAGAGTGATGGAGGGAAGGAAGAGGAAACCAGCGAGCAGGAATTCCAGAAGGCCACTAACGCCCTATGCATTGACGGGGGAGCATCTTTGCACTCCTCTCACCGCCAACTTAAATGGTGGGTGCATGAAGTCAATGCCATGGAGCCAGCTGATGTCTACTATGCAACTTTATTCTTGTAGACACATGTTGGGCCTCCAAGCGCAGAGTTTTGTAGGATAGTAGCAATTTTCCCTCAAGTGGATGACCTAAGGTTTATCAATCCGTGAGAGGTGTAGGATGAAGATGGTCTCTCTCAAACGGCCCTGCAAGTAAATACAAGAAATCTCTTGTGTCCCCAACACACCCAATACAATGGAAATTGTATAGGTGCACTAGTTCGGCGAAGAGATGGTGATAAAAGTGTAATATGGATGGTGAAAATATATTTTTATAATCTGAATAAATAAAAACAACAAGGTAGCAAATAGTAACCGGGCACAAAAATGGTGTTGCCAATGCTTAAAAATGAGGCCTAGGATCCGTACTTTCGCTAGTGCAACCTCTCAACAATGCTAACATAGTTGGATCATATGATTATCCCTAAAATTGCAATAAAGAATCACCCCTGAGTTCCTATTAGCAGAGAACAAAAGATAGGAATTGTTTGTAGGTCACGAAACCACCTCAAAGCTATTCTTTCCGTTTGATCTATTCAAGAGTTCGTACTAAAATAACACAAAGCTATTTTTTTTTGTTTGATCTATCCTAGAGTTCGTACTAGAATAACACCAAAGCAAATTCATATTCATAATACTCAATCCACACAAAGAACTATAAAGAGACCCCAAAGTTTCCGTCGGAGAAAAACGTGCATCAACCCCTATGCATAGATACCCCAATATCACCGCGGGAATCTGCAAGTTGAATGCCATAACACATATCAAGTGAATCAATAAGATACCTCATTGTAACCTCAAGTATTGATATTGCAAGACATATATCATGTGTTCTCATCTCTGAATATTCAATCCGACAAGACAAAACTTTGAAGGGTAAAGATTCAATTCATCATAACAAGAGTATAGAGGGGAGAAACATCATATGATCCGGATATATTAACAAATCCCATGATATAGATCACGAGAGAGAGAGATCAAACACATAGATACTTGTACAAACCATCAACCCCTAGGGTGGACTACTCTCTCCTCATTGTGGTGGCCACTTGGATGATGAAGATGGCCACCGGAGATGATTCCCCCCTCCGGCAGGGTGCCGGACCGGGGTCTAGATTGGTTTTCGTGGATACAGAGACCTTGCAGCGGCGGAACTTCTGATCTAGGACTACCCAAGAAGGGTTTCAGAGTATTTGGGAATTTATAGTGCAAAGAGGGGGTGCGGGAGGCCACCGAGGTGGGCACAACCGACCTGGGCGCTGATAATCCCCAAGTGCAGGGAATCATCGTAGCAATTTCCAAAGGTGGAAGTGACAAGTATGGAGTGTCGAACCCATAAGGAGCTAAAGGTAAGATCAATATTCTCTAAAGTCCTATCTGCCACTAATACGACTCTACGTACACCGAACGTTCGCTTCCAACTAGATACGAGAAATAAAACTACGTTGTGGGTATGAAGAGGATAACTTTGCATGATATTGGAGAGCTAAAATATAAAAGTAGGTGCTGTTATCATAATGTTAGAATATATTACTAAATATTATAAATAGCGAGTGTGGAATAATGATGGGTCGGTGTGCGGAATTGTCCTAGGCAATTGTTAACAAGACCGGTAGTCGTCATTGCAATTTCATATGAGGGAGAGGCATGAGCTAACATACTTTCTCTTCTTGGTCATATGCACTTATGATTGGAACTCTAGCAAGCATCCGCAACTACTAAAGATCATTAAGGTAAAACCCAACCATAGCATTAAAGTATCAAGTCCTCTTTATTCCGATACGCCATGTCCCACTTATCCGTGTTTGTGTTTCAGTCACTCACGCAACACAGACAATAAATAAACCATGGACATATTGCAACACCCTACAGCGGGAATCCCTCACGCTTGCGCGACACGGAGGGCACCGTAGAACAGCACCAAAATAAAACATACAACTCATACCAATCTGGATCATCAATCAACCCAAAGACAAAGGATATCTACTCAAAACATCATAGGATGGCAACACATCATAGGATCATAAAATGTGGCATAAAGCACCATGTTCAAGTAGGGATTACAGCGGGGTGCGGGAGAGTGGACCGCGTAAAAGAGATGAGGATGGTGATGATGATGGTGATGTTGATGAAGAGGATCACCACGGCGATGATTCCCCTCCCGATGGCACTCCAGCGCCACCGAGAGAGTGGAGGAGAAGTTCTCCCCCTTGTGCTTCCTCCTCCATGGCCTCCGATGATGATGTCCCCCTCCGGCAGGGTGCCAGAGAGGGACTAGATTGATTTCTCGTGGCTACACAGGCTTGCGGTGGCGGAACTTCTGATCTAGGTTATTTTCTGGAGGTTTCTATATTTATAAGAATTTTTGGCATCGGTCTCACATCAGGGGGGTCTCCGAATTGTCCATGAGATAGGGTTCCACGCCCAGGGGGGTGGGTGCGCCCCCACCCTTGTGGATAGCCCGGGACTCTTCTGGCCCAACTCTTTTACTCCAGGGGCTTCTTTTGGTCCATAAAAAATCATCAAAAATTGGCACGTCAATTGGACTCCGTTTGTTATTCCTTTTCTGTAAAAGTCAAAAACAAGGAAAAAAAGGAACTGGCACTGGGCTCTAGGTTAATAGGTTAGTCCCAAAACTCATATAAATTAGCATATAAATGCATATAAAACATCTATGATGGATAATATAATAGCATGAATACTTCATAAATTATAGATACGTTGAAGACGTATCAGCATCCCCAAGCTTAATTCCTGCTCGTCCTCGAGTAGGTAAATGATAAAAGAAATAATTTATGAAGTGTGAATGCTAGCAAGTGCACAAGTTTGATCAATGATAATTTCAATCACCTTTTCTAGCATCATTATATGTCATAAGAGTAGCTCATCTCATAAAACTTTTCATGATCAAGTAACAATCTATTCACATGTTAAAGTATAGATCATAAACTTTCTTGAAAACTAACAAACAGTGATCTTAGTCATCAAACAATTGCAATTCATCTTATTTTCAGGAAGGGTCTATGTAAGAGCTTTGATTTAGCAAATCCCACATACTCAACTATCATATACTCTTTCACAATTGCTAACACTCATGTGATATTTATGGGTTCAAAGTTTTAATCGGACATAGATAAAGATAGGGGCTTATAGTTTTGCCTCCCAACCTTTTACCTCAAGGGTAATGTCAACAATAATACTTTATGAAAACCTACATCCAAGTG
This sequence comes from Triticum dicoccoides, assembly GCF_002162155.2. Classification (NCBI taxonomy): domain Eukaryota; kingdom Viridiplantae; phylum Streptophyta; class Magnoliopsida; order Poales; family Poaceae; genus Triticum; species Triticum dicoccoides. Next base: position 408,661,763 of record NC_041385.1, read on the forward strand.
GATATATATATCCGAATCGCTCCAACACAAAGTGCTTGTGAAAGGAAAAAGTGTAAAATGGAAAGGTGATGATCACCATGACTCTTGTATAAGGGTAGAAGATAAAAGTGAAAGATAGGCCCTTCACAGAGGGAAGTAGAGGTTGTCATGCGATTTTAAGGTTGGATGCACAAAATCTTAATGCAAAAGAACGTCAGTTTATATCGCCTCTTGTGATAGAGACCTTTATTATGCAGTCCGTCGCTTTTATTTCTTCCCTATCATAAGTTCGTATAAAGCTTATTTTCTTTGCATTAATAGATCATACATATTTAGAGAGCAATTTTTATTGCATGCACTGATGACAACTTACTTGAAGGATCTTACTCAATCCATAGGTAGGTATGGTGGACTCTCATGGCAAAACTAGTTTAAGGGATGTTTTGTAGCACAAGTAGTATTTCTACTTGGTGCAAAGAATTTGGCTAGCATGAGAGGGAAAGGAAAGCTCAACATGTTGGATGATCCAAGACAATATAACGTTTTGGATATAGAAAAACATATCCCATTAAGTTGTCTTCTTTATCCAACATCAACCTTTTAGCATGTCATATTTTAATCAGTGCTCACAATTACAAAATATGTCCAAGATAGGATATTTATATGTGAAATCTCTCTTCCTTCAATATTCTTTCATGAATTGTTCAAGTGACCAATTCTGTGTTTGCTAACTTTCAATAAGTTTACTACCTATACTTATTCTGTATGAAGTCATTACTCCCCATGGTATAAGCATATGAAACATATGTAAATTCAGATTTATGATATTCAGTTCATTCAACCATTTACTCATAGGATATACGTGAAGCGCGTGAGTAAATGACAAACTACTCCAAAAAGATATAAGTGAAGAACACCAAGTAGTCAAATAATTAACTAGCCATGGGAGGATTCTTTTTCATTCAAGATTTCAGATCCAATGATTTTATTCAAACAGCAAGTAAAATTGAAAATACACTCCAAGCAAAACACATATCATGTGACGACTAAAAATATAGCTCCGAGTAAAGTATACCGATAGTTTTGAAGACGAAAGAGAGGATGCCTTCCGGGGCATCCCCAAGCTTAGGTGCTTGAGTCTTCCTTGAATATTACGTTGGGATGCCTTGGGAATCCCCAATATTAGGGTCTTTCCTCTCCTTATTCTCCTCATATCAATATCTCACCCAAAGCTTGAAAACTTCAATCACACAAAACTTACCGGAACTTCGTGAGATAGGTTAGTATGATAAAGAGTAAACTATTCACTTTGGTACTATAAAAGACAAGGTTCATAATTGTTCTGACACAATGACTACTGTACCATATCATTTCTACAATTTATATTTAGAAATATAAGCCATAGAAACTAGAAAACAAGAAAACTATGCAATGAAAACAGAATCTGTCAGAAACAGAACAGTCTGTAATGATCTGAACAACAACCATACTTATGATAATCCAAAAATTATTAAATAAATTGCTGGATGTGAGGAATTTTTCTATTAATCATCTTCAAAAATAATCAACCTAAAATCACTTTCCAGTAAAAAATGGCATCTATTCTCGTGAGCGCAAAGTTTCTGTTTTTTACAGCAAGATTGCAAAGACTTCACCCATGTCTTCCCAAAGGTCTTACTTGGCACTTTATTAAAACAAAAGGCTATAAAACATGATTAATACAGTATATTAATCATGTAAAAACACAAAAACAATAAGGGTAAATATTGGGTTGTCTCCCAACAAGCGCTTTTCTTTAATTCCTTTTAGCTAGGCATGATGATTTCAATGATGCTGACATAAAAGAAAAGAATTGAAACATAAAGAGAGCATCATGAAGAATATGAATAGCACAATTTAATCTAACCCACTTCCTATGCCTAGGGATTTTGTGAACAGATAATTTATAGGAACAAGAATGAACTAGCATAGGAAAGCAAAACAAGTATAACTTCAAAACTTTAAGCACATAGAGAGGAAACTTGATATTATCGCAACTCCTACAAGCATATATTCCTCCCTCATAATAATTGTCAGTAGCATCATGAATGAATTCAACAATATAAACATCACATAAAGCATTCAGTTCATGATCTACAAGCATAGAAATTTTTCTACTCTCCACATAAGCAAAATTCTTCTCACTCGGAATAGTGGGATCACTAATTCCTAAAGTTGACACTTTTCCAAACCCACTTTAGATGATAGTATTATTCATAATCCAAAATATATAAGTGAAGTTCATGGATCATTCTACAATTAATATAGACTAACCAATATCCAAGCTCAAAATATGTAAGTGAGGCACACGAAGCATTCTATAAAACCATATTCAAAAGATTTAAGTGAAGCACAAAGAGCAATTCTATAATATCATACTTAAAAGATATAAGTGAAGCACATGAAGTATTCTATAAATCAAAGAAGGGCTAACTCATTCTAGAATGGTTCTTAAAGAAAAAACAAAAACACAAAGGACACAAATCATGTGAACAAAACAAAACCGAGGTATACCGATATTTGTTGAAGAAGAAAGATGGGATGCCAACCGGGGCATCCCCAAGCTTAGATGCTTGAGTATCCTTTGAAATATTTACTTGGGGGTGCCTTGGGCATCCCCAATCTTGAACTCTTTCCTCTCTTTATTCTTCTGATATTGATAGCTCCTCGATCTTCGAACACTTCATCCACACAAAACTTTAACAAAAACTTTGTGAGATTCGTTAGTGTAATAAAGCAAACTACCACTTTAAGGTACTGTAATGAACTAATTATTTATTTATATTGGTGTTAAACCTACTGTATTCCAACTTCTCTATGGTTCATACCCCCCGATACTAGCCATAGATTCATCAAAATAAGCAAACAACACGCGAAAAACAGAATCAGTCACAAACAGGACAGTCTGTAGTAATCTGGAAGTGTAGTAAACTTATGTAACTCCAAAAATTATGAAATAAATATAAAAATTTGAAAATTTGTATAGAAATAATTTGCAGAAATTTTCAGACCCATTTGACCTTCCAGTAAAAAATGTAAAATCACGCGCTACAGCCAACGTTTCTGTTTTTGTTCTACACATAGTAAACAAGCAATCTAATCATCCTAAAACCAAAGCTTGGCACATTATTTTTATAATATAATGGATCCATACAAGGAGATAATTATTTACAGAGAAACTTCCATGAAAAATTCTACATTGTTTCCGTGAGCATGAACACAAGTGCTCAAGGTCGACCCTCACTTCTTCAATGCATAACTTTCCAATCACTTCTCTTTTTGAAAAACTTTTTTAGGCATGAGAGGCAAGTGTTTTTTTGGTATTTTCATTCTTCAATTTTTTTTGTATGTTTCACCCACAACTAAACAAAAACAAAAAGGAAAAACAAAATCTACTTAGTGAATAAAGCAAACAAGCACACACGAGAATATCAAACCCACGCTATTGCTCCCCGGCAATGGCGCCGGAGAAGAGCTTGATAATCCCCAAGTGCAGGGAATCATCATAGAAATTTCAAAAGGTGGAAGTGACAAGTATGGAGTGTCGAACCCACAAGGAGCTAAAGGTAAGATCAATATTCTCTTAAGTCCTAGCTGCCACTGATACGACTCTACGTACACCGAACGTTCGCTTCCAACTATATACGAGAAATAAAACTACGTTGTGGGTATGAAGAGGATAACTTTGAATGATATCGGAGAGCTAAAACATAAAAGTAGGTGTTGTTATCATAATTCTATAATATATTACTAAATATTATAAATAGCGAGTGTGGAATAATGATGGATCGGTGTGTGGAATTGTCCTAGGCAATTGTTAACAAGACCGGTAGTCGTAATTGCAATTTCATATGAGGGAGAGGCATAACCTAACATACTTTCTCTTCTCGAATCATATGCACTTATGATTGGAACTCTAGAAAGCATCCACAACTACTAAATATCATTAAGGTAAAACCCAACCATAGCATTAAAGTATCAAGTCCTCTTTATTCCCATATGCCATGTCCCACTTATCTGTGTTTGTGTTTCAGTCACTCACGCAACACAGACAATAAGTAAACCATGGACATATTGCAACACCCTACAGCGGGAATCCCTCACGCTTGCGCGACACGGAGGGAACCATAGGACAGCACCAAAATAAAACACACAACTCATACCAACCTAGATCATCAATCAACCCAAAGACAAAGGATATCTACTCAAAACATCATAGGATGGCAACACATCATTGGATCATAATATGTGGCATAAAGCACCATTTTCAAGTAGGGATTATAGCGGGGTGCGGGAGAGTGGACCGCGTAAAAGAGATGATGATGGTGATGTTGATGAAGACGATCACCGCGGCGATGATTCCCCTCCCGATGGCACTCCGGCACCACCGAGAGAGAGGAGGAGAAGTTCTCCCCCTTGTGCTTCCTCCTCCATGGCCTCCGGTGATGATGGCCCCCTCCAGCAGGGTGCCAGAGAGGGCCTAGATTGAGTTCTCGTGGCTACAGAGGCTTGCGGTGGTGGAACTTCTGATCTAGGTTATTTTCCGGAATTTTCTGTATTTATAGGAATTTTTGGCGTCGGTCTCACGTCAGGGGGTCTCCGAATCGTCCACGAGATAGGGGCCCACACCCAGGGGGGATGGGCGCGCCCCCACCCTCGTGGACAGCCCGGGACTCTTCTGGCCCAACTCTTTTACTCCAGGGGCTTCTTTTGGTCCATAAAAAATCATCAAAAATTGGCACGTCAATTGGACTCCGTTTGGTATTCCTTTTCTGTAAAACTCAAAAACAAGGAAAAAACAAAAGCTGGCACTGGGCTCTAGTTTAATAGGTTAGTCCCAAAAATCATATAAAATAGCATATAAATGCATATAAAACATCTACGATGGATAATATAATAGCATGAATACTTCATAAATTATAGATATGTTTGAGACGTATCAGGTGCGCCAGGGGGCCCTGGCGCACCCTGGTGGGTTGTGCCCCCCTCGGGGCACCCCCCCAGGTGCGGCTCAAGCCCATTGGGTTCCTTCTGGTCCATAAAAAATCTCCAAAAAGTTACGTGGTGTTTGGACTCCATTTGATATTGATTTCCTGCGATGTAAAAAACAAGCAAAACACATCAACTGTCACTGGGCACTGGTTCAATAGGTTAGTCCCAAAAAATGATATAAAGTTCCTATAAAATGATTGTAAAACACCTAAGAATGATAAAATAACAACATGAATACTTCATAAATTATAGATACGTTGGAAACGTATCAGCATCCCCAAGCTTAATTCCTACTCATCCTCGAGTAGGTATAAATAATAAAAGAAATAATTTATGAAGTGTGAATGCTAGCAAAGTGCATAAGTTTGATCAATGATAATTTCAATCACTTTTTCTAGCATCATAACAACAATTCTTTCTTATAAAATTTCTCATGTTATAGTAGCAACCAATTCACATGTTAAGGTGCAAACAATGAATTCTCTTGAAACTCAACAACCTATGTTCTCAGTCACCAAGCAATTGCAATTCAACTTGTTCAACAGAGTCTAAGTAAGAGATCCACATACTCAACCATCATATAGTCTTCTATGATTGCTAACACTCACCGCATACACATGAGAAAAACGTTTCAACCGGACACATAGAAAGATAGGGGCTTATAATTTCGCCTCCCAATGTATTCACCTTTGGGTGATGTCAACAATAATAACTCATGCTACCCATATTCAACTAGACATACGTGCCTAGATCTTTCCTCACCACATGATGCTTGCCAAAAGAGAAAAATAAAAAGGAATAGAGAGAAAAACTTTGACTCTTTGCATAAAAGTAAATACTGAAAAGTAAAAGATAGGCCCTTCGCAGAGGGAAGCAGAGGTTGCCACGCGCTTATTTGTTTGTATGCTCAATCCCTTAGTGCAAAAGAACGTCACGTTATATTTCCCATTATGATAGCAACCTTTATTATGCAGTTTGTCACTTTTATTCTTTGCCATCACAAGTACATACAATGCTCAGTTTTCTCTTACACTAAATGATCTAACACTTTTAGAAGCAATTTTTATTGCCTTATTGCACCGATGACAAATTACTTGAAGGATCTTTCTCAATCCTTAGGTAGGTATGGTGGAATCTTGAAGATAAGATTTGGGTTCAAGGGGTTTTGGATGCACAAGTAGTATCTCTACTTAGTGCGGAATTTCAGGCTAGCAAAGATGGGGGGCAAGCATCACATGTTGAAGGATCTATGACAATATAACTTCTATGTGAATATGAACGAACATGAGTCATTACGTTGTCTTCCTTGTCCAACATCAACAATTTTGGCATATAATATTTTGATGGGGGCTCAAAATCACAAAAGATTTCCAAGATACTGTATTTGCATGTGAAAGTTCTCTTCCTTATACTAATTATTCGTGAATTGCTTGTATGACCAATATTGTGATTCTCAAGCTTCAAAAGCTTTCACTTTCTAAACCCAATGTGAAGCTAACACTAGGCATGATATAAAAATGTAATTTCAACTTCATGATATTTAATTCATTCAACAATTTACTCATAGGATATAAGTGAAGCACTGGAGCAATTCCATAGAAAAGAGCTTCGTTGACGGGATGTGAATGCCGCTTACCTTGCCTCCTATTTGAGGACTCTATTTTATTTAAAAACTTTCAGGTCTAAGTATTTTATTAAAACAGCAAACAAACCAAAACAAAATGACATTCTAAGAATAGCACAACTCATGTGAAGAAGCAAAAACTTAGGTTCAACCGATACTAACCGATAATTGTTGATGAAGAAAGGTGGGATGCCTACCGGGGCATCCCCAAGCTTAGATTCTTGAGACTTCTTGAAATATTATCTTGGGGTGCCTTGCGCATCCCCATTCTTGAGCTTTTGAGTCTCCTTAATTCTTCTCATATCGCGGTTTTCCTAAATCTCAAAAGCTTCATCCACACAAAACTCAACAAGAACTCGTGAGATAAGTTAGTATAAATAAATGCAAAACCTTGACATTCTCTACTGTAGCAAATTACTAAAATTATTATTTAACATTGCGTACTAAATTCCTCTGCATATTTAATACTCCTATCCTCAAATAGAATCATTAAACAAGCAGACATATGCAAACAATGCAAACATAACAGCAATCTGCCAAAACTGTACAGCCTGTAAAGAATGCAAGATTCATCATACTCCCCTAACTCCAAAAATTATGAGAAAAATACTAAATTGTAGAACATTTATCATAGATTACTTTGCAAAAAGTTTCAACAATTTATCATGTTCTGAGTTTTCTAGGGAATTCTCGCAACATCGATAAACTTTCTATTTTCAAACAGCAACATGTATACTTGCAAAATAAGCATGGCAAAGGCTATCATTGCCACTTTTATTGAAATAAAAGATGCAAACCATTATTATAAATAACATAAATAAAATCCTATCAAAATAAATTGACGCTCCAAGCAAAACACATATCATGTGACGAACGAAAACATAGCTCAAAGTGTGGTTACCGATAATGTTGGAGACGAAAGAGGGGATGCCTTCCGGGGCATCCCCAAGCTTAGTTGCTTGGATCTTCCTTGAATATGACCTTGGGGTGCCCTTGGAATCCCCAAGATTAGGTTCGTGTCACTCCTTATTCTCCTCATATCGGCATCTCACCCAAAACTTGAAAACTTCAATCACACAAAACTTAACGGAATCTTGTGAGATACGTTAGTATGATAAAGAGCAAACCATTTCACTATTGGTCTGTCAAAGACAGGATTCATAATTGTTTCCACACAATGCCTACTTTAGAATATCATTTCCACAATTTATATTGAACAATATAAGCCATAGAAACAAGGAAACAAGAAAACTATGCATTGAAAACAGAATTTGTCAAAAACAGAACAATCTGTAGTAATCTGCACTCAAACCATACTTCTGATACTCCAAAAATTATGAAACAAATATGACCACGTGAGAAATTTCTATAATAATCTTCTTCAAAAATAATCAACTCAAAATCTCTCATCTGTTAAAAACGAGAGCTATTTTCGTGAGCGCAAGAGTTTCTGTTTTTCAGCAAGATGAAATTAACTATCACCCAACATGATCCCAAAGGTTTTACTTGGCACTTTATTGAAACAAAGACAATAGAACATGATTACTACTGTAGCATAATCATGTGAACACACAAAAACAGTACGTAAAAGTGTTCGGTTGTCTCCCAACAAGCGCTTTTCTTTAATGCCTTTTAGCTAGGCATGATGATTTCAATGATACTCGCATAAAAGATAAAAGTTGAAACATAACAAGAGCACCATGAATCACATGACTAGGACATTTAAGTATAACCCACTTCCTATGCATAGAGATTTTGCAAGCAAACAATTTATGGGAACAAGAATCAACTAGCATAGAAAAGCAAAACAAGCAAAACTTCAAGATTTTCAACACATAGAGAGATAACTTGATATTGTTGCAATATGTAAAAGCATAAGTCCCTCTCTCATAATAATTTTCAGTAGCATCATGAATGAATTCAACGATATAGCTATCACATAAATCATTCTTTTCATGATACATAAGCATAGAAATTTTGTTACTCTCCACATAAGCAAATTTATTCTCATGAATAGTAGTGGGAGAAAACTCAACAAAATAACTTTCATGAGGGTGAAAATTAAAATCATGATGACAAGTTTCATGGTTATCATTATTTTTTATGGCATACATGTCATCACCATAATCATCAAATAGAGGAGGCATGTTTTCATCATAATAAACTTGCTCATCAAAACTTGGGGGACTAAGAGTATCATCTTCATCAAACGTAGCATCCCCGAGCTTATGGTTTTGCATATCATTAGCATCATGGATATTCAAAGAGTTCATGCCAACAACATTGCAATCATGCTCATCATTCATTCCAATCATTTTATTAAATTCTTCTTCTATCAATTGAGCACAATTTTCTGAACCATCATTTTCAAGAAAGATATTATAAAGATGATCAATAATATGATGCAACCTTAATTCCATTTTATGTAGTTTTCTTTTTATAAACCAAACTAGTGAAAAAACAAGAAACTAAAAGATTCAATTGCAAGATCTAAAGATATACCTTCATGCACTCACCGCCCCGGCAACGGCGCCAGAAAAGAGCTTCGTTGACGGGGGGTGAGTGTTGTTTTCCTAACCTCCTCAGCAACGGCGCCAGAAAAGAGCTTGATGTCTACTATGCAACTTTATTCTTGTAGACACGTGTTGGACCTCCAAGAATAGAGTTCTGTAGGACAGTAGGAATTTTCCCTCAAGTGGATGACCTAAGGTTTATCAATCCGTGAGAGGTGTAGGATGAAGATGGTCTCTCTCAAACGACCCTGCAACCAAATAAAAGAAATCTCTTGTGTCCCCAACACATCCAATACAATGGCAAATTGTATAGGTGCACTAGTTTGGCGAAGAGATGGTGATAGAAGTGTAATATGGATGGTGGAAATATATTTTTAAAATCTGAATAAATAAAAACAGCAAGGTAGCAAATAGTAAACGGGCACAAAAACGGTGTTGCAATGCTTAAAAATGAGGCCTAGGGGTTTGTACTTTCGCTAGTGCAACCTCTCAACAATGCTAACATAGCTAGATCATATGATTATCCCTCAAATTTCAATGAGGAATACTCCCGAGTTCCTATTAGCAGAGAACAAAAGATAGGAATTGTTTGTAGGTCAAGAAACCACCTCAAAGCTATTCTTTCAGTTCGATCTATTCAAGAGTTCGTACTAAAATAACACAAAGCTATTTTTTCTGTTCGATCTATCCTAGAGTTCGTACTAGAATAGCACCAAAGCAAATTCATATTCCTAAAACTCAATCCACACAAAGAACTATAAAGAGACCCAAAGATTCCGTAGGAGAAAAACATGCATCAACCCCTATGCATAGATTACCCCAATATCACCGTAGGAATCCGCGAGTTGGATGCCATAACACATATCAAGTGAATCAATAAGATACCTCATTGTCACCTCAAGTATTCATATTGCAAGACATATATCATGTGTTCTCATCTCTGAATATTCAATCCGACAAGACAAAACTTTGAAGGGTAAAGATTCAATTCATCATAACAAGAGTATAGAGGGGAGAAACATCATATGATCCGACTATATTAACAAAGCCCATGATATAGATCACGAGAGAGAGATCAAACACATAGCTACTGGTACAAACCCTCAGCCTGAGGGTGGACTACTCCCTCCTCATCGTGGTGGCCGCCGGGATGATGAAGATGGCCACCGTAGATGATTCCCCCTCCGGCAGGGCGCCGGATCATGGTCTAGATTGGTTTTCTCGGATACAATGACATTGCAGCGGCGGAACTTCAGATCTAGGGCTACCCTAAAGGGTTTCAGAATATTTGGGAATTTATAGTGCAAAGAGGGGGTGCGGGAGGCCACCGAGGTGGGCACAACCCACCTAGGTGCACCAGGGGGCCCTGGCACGCCCTGGTGGGCTCTGCCCCCCTCGGGGCACCCCTCAGGAGCAGCTCAGGCCCATTGGGTTCCTTCTGGTCCAGAAAAAATCTCCAAAAATTTTATGCGGTGTTTGGACTCTATTTTATATTGATTTCCCACGATGTAAAAAACAAGCAAAAAACAGCAATTGACACTGGGCACTAGGTCAATAGGTTAGTCCCAAAAAATGATATAAAGTTGCTATAAAATGATTAGAAAACACCCAAGAATGATAAAATAATAGCATGAATACTTCATCAATAATAGATACGTTGGAGACGTGTCACCCGCGGCAGAGTCTCGGAAGACGCTCAAATGGTCACGCACGCCCATCATCTTTGACGAAGAGGACCATCCTGACCGCACCATTGCGGTAGGATGTTTGCCGTTGTTGGTCGCTCCAACAATTCACAACCTCAAGGTCACAAAGATGTTTGTTGATGGTGGGGCCGGGCTGAATCTGATTTCCCTAAAGGTTATCAGCAAGCTTCAGATGGTAGATGAAGAGCTAAAGGTCACGAGCATGTTTCAAGGAGTCAATCCCGGTAGGAGTCATCCTAAGGGAAACATCATGCTGCTAGTGACATTTGGGGAGAATCGAACTATCAGACTGAGAAGATTGTGTTTGATGTGGTCAACCTCCCCCGGCCATACAATGGGATCCTTGGACGCCCAGCTCTGGCAAAGTTCATGGTGGCATCTCACTATGCCTACAACACCTTGAAGATGCCCGAGCCGATGGGAGTCATTTCCATTCCGTCAGATGAGAAAGACACAATCATTTGCGTGGATAAGATGTACCGGGACGCAGTCGTGGCAGAGGCCACGGTAGAAGCAGTTCTCGCCAAGGAGACAAAGGAAAGAAGAAGGATAGAAAGGACCTCAATAAGGAATCCAAGAAGCGTACCTCTTCGGAGTGCGCTGCACCTATCGATAACTTGTCGGAGAGTTCCAATGGTAAGATATCTAAGGTTGCTGCAACCCAAGTTAAGAAGGACTCGGCAAGGCTGGCTGGCACTGATCGTACTTCCACTATCAGCACCACCCTTGACAATAAATAGGAAAGCACACTCGTTGCCTTCCCGCAAGCGAATATCGATGTGTTTGCTTGGCAATCATCTGACATCCCCGATGTTCCCAGGGAGGTAATCGAGCACCACCTTGCTGTTTGCCCGCATGCCCGACCCATCAAGCAGAAAGTCCGAAAGCGGGCCTTGGAACGACAGCAATTCATTGCCGAGGAGATCAAGAAGCTAGAAGCAGCTGGTCTGGTAAGAGGGGTACTGCACCAAACATGGTTAGCGAACCCAGTGGTTGTGCACAAGGCCAATGGAAAATGGAGGCTTTGCATAGATTTCACAGATCTCGACATGTCGGTGTACAAAAGTAGGGGCTCTGCTTTTGACCCCTTTACTTGTGCACGGGCAGTTGGAGCCTCCCACCACGGCCACGCATAACAGGGCGGGAAAGGGAGGCCGGAGAGAACCCGAAGCCACAAAGCAAACAGAGCAATGACAAGGACCAAGGCCACAAAGATCAGATGGGCGAAGCAGGTTTCCCCGGCAAGGACCCTTGCCGGGGCAGCCTCTGTAGCCCCGGCAAGACCCTTGCCGGGGCAGCTCGCCCCCGCCAGCTGAAGCGAGCCACCTTTGAGCCCAGCAAATGCTAGACAAACGCGCCAGGACAAGGCTCGGGAGGCGCCTCCGTGGTAGCATGCAGATCTTTGTGAAGACATAGAATACTCAAGATCAAATGAGGATAGGAAGGCAACCATGCTCACCGAAGAAACCCACAAGACCCCCGGCAAGATCCTTGCCGGGGAAGCCAGCGCGCCACGACAAGACCCTTGCCAGGCCACCCAGCAAGACCCTCGCGAAGCGCACCGGCAGGGCCGCTGCCAGGCCCGAGCCAGCCAAGTCTTCATCGCCATTCGCATGCAGCTACCGACCCAGCCAGTTGGGCAGGCACCTGCGTGGCAACATGTAGCTCTTCGTGGAGGCTCCACCATCGCACCACCTTAGGTGCCTGCCTGCCTACATGGCACCACATGCATCGCTGGCCAGGGCACGTGTCAAAGCGAAGAGGAGCGGCGACGGACGGGACGGGCCTTGCCCCCGTCCCCGGTAAAGCGAAGGGACACCTAAGCCTCGCATTAAAGGCGCTTTGTCCTGGAATACCAGCGATAAGCTCGCAAAGATGTAGCACTTTCCACCTCCTGTGTGCCACTATGCAGCCCCTTTCGCCTATAAAAGGAGGCCCATGACACACTGGGAAGGGATTCGACTCTTTCGAACTTCGCAGCACCTAGAGCTAGTTCGAGAGCTCAAGAACACTAATACATCCACCAAAGCAGGATCGTAGGGTTTTACGCATCTTTGCGGCCCGAACCTGGGTAAATCCCTTTGTGTTGACTGCTAGTCCCGCTCTTCTCATGATCCCCGCACCCTGCAACCGTAGGAGGGATTCCAGTAATCCCATAGGTGTCGTTTCCCACCGACATCTTTGGCGCGCCAGGTAGGGGCCTGCAATTGTGAGAATCTGGTCTGGCAGTTGATCTAGCTGTTCTTCTTCGCCACGGCTCCTACGGAGAAGGCGACCAAGAAGGCGGCGCTGCCCGTTGATGCAAAGGATGCCGAGGCGGCGACAAGAGAGCTAATTCATTTTGAATTTTAAGTTTTTCCCCTTAAATATAAGGTTATTTTCCTTGACGGTTCGACCTATGTGTGGAGAGCCTGTACGCAAAGGGGCCCTCCTGCGATCAGCAACGCCCTTGTCATGTTTCGAGTCCGCTCAACATTTCAGGTGGCCGCGTCGAGAGCAGCCGGGTAACCTTCCGCCATCGACAACGCTTTTGGTTCTGAGTCGAGTCAAGCTCGACAGGTCGAGCGGCCGCGCCAAGGGCGGCAAGGTGCTTTGCCCGGCGACAAGCACACCCGGCAGGCTAATGAGGATCCGTCCTCAAAGCACGGCCCTGGGATTACGTGTCGACAAGCTTACCCAGTTGGCATAGAGCAGACATACAAAGGAAAATTGAACATGAAAATAACATGCATAGTTTCAGGAGCATCGCAGAGTTATATTACACAAATTGCCGCCGCGGCTCTAACTAAAGATAGCATTGTCTTGGTCATGAACCTGCAGCAGTGACGGAGAACAGGATGCCTAGTCCCGACGCTGGCCCTCCACCCTCTTGATTTTGTCGATGCAGCTGAGGATGGGTTGGATACGCTCACTGAGCGCCGCAATGTCGGCATTCTCCGGCAAGCTCTTCAGCATAGCTCCAAAGTCGAGGTCTGGGTGCCAGTGCGCGATCTTAGTGAGCACCCTGGCCGTGGTCCCCTGGCAGAGTATCCGGGATTCCTTGGCCAGGGAGGCCGCCCGGTTGGAGGGAAGCCGCTTCAGGGCGCCGACGACCTTCTCAAAATATATGGTCAGGTTGGCGTTGGGGCTCAGGCACGCTTCTGGGGCATACCCCATCTCCGGCATCCCCATAATGGCCAGTTGATCGGCAGCCGAGTTTGCAACGGCAGCAAGGCGCCCGAGCCAGCATTTCTCGCCCGCTTTGTCGTCATTGAGGCTGGCGGTCTCGTTCTTCAGCAACTGCTTCTCCGTCTCCAGCTCCTTGGCCAGGATCCCCTCCCGGGTTCTGGCCCTCAACAGCGCCTCCTCGAGCTCTCCCAGCTTTAGCTTGAGGTCTTTGATGGAGATGTTGGCTTCGGAGAGCTCTCCAAACTTGCTGATAACCTTGCCATGCGCCACCGTCAGAGCGCCGTTGAGCGTATGCTTCTCCTGGGCCAGCTTCAGAGCTTGCTCCTCCAGCTCCTCCACCCTGCCGCCGTGGGCCTGAGCCTGGGTGTTGAGCGCCTCCTGATGCCTCCGCTCCAGCTCTTGGGTCTGCTGCAGGACGAGCTTGTCCACCTCTTCATCCTTGCCGCGGAGCATGGCGGCAAGCTTCTCCTCGCGCTCAGCAAGGTCCTCCTCCTAGTTCTTCAGGGCGGCCTCGCGCTGGGACCGGACGGCTTCGGCTTCATCGGCTAACTTCTTTGCCGTCTCCTGGGCCTTCTCGATGTCGGCCAGCTTTAGGGCGAGCTCCACCTCACGGTTGGCCAGATCACCCTGGGCGGCCTTCAGCTCGTCCTGAGCCTGGCGGAACCAGTCCTAGGCCTCGGCGACGCGCCCCCCAAAGTCCTCCTCCATCTTCTCCACCATCGCCATCCTGGACTTGGCCTTGTCCAAACGAGCGCGGTGGAGTGCCTGAAGCTTCCGGAAGCTGGCACCCAAGGCTTGGAGTAGCTGCTTCTCCTGGGAGCCGGCGCCACCAGTGCCCGGCTCATCAATGACCTCGAGCCCTACCGCGGCAAGCGTCTCCTCATCGAACACCTCTCCCTCAAAGGGAGTTCTGGTGCTCGACGCGCCCAGGACATGGACGAAGAGGTCATCACTGACGCTCAGGCACCTGCCGGAGCTAGAGGCGGCGGAGGAGGAGGGCAGGTCGTCAAACTCCACCTCCTCGGTAGTGGCCTTGCCAGCGTCCCCGGTGGGCCCCTTGCCGGGCTCTTCAGCGGGCCCCTTGGCGGCATCCTCAGCGGCGCCCCTGGCGCTCTCCTCAGCGGCGATATTCTCCGCCTCCGCCGCGGCCTCCACGGCGACATCCTTGATGGTGGTGTCGACGTCCTCTGAGGAGGGATCTTGACGCCAAGAAAGAGATGGGGCGAAGCCAAGATCGAAAGCCAATGAGGAAAAGAGGAAAAGAAGAATGCAAGTAGAAGTGAAGAGCGAGTAGCCTACCCGTGCCGGGCCGAGAGGCGGAAACCCCTCCTCCGCCAAGGTCTGGCGTCGAGGCAAAGCCGCTGGCGCCTGCGTTCTCCTCCCCCTCCTCCTTGTGCACACACAGTGCTTGGTGTCCTTGCCGGGGATGCCCCTTGGGGCGGTGTAGTCGACGGGGGCGGCATAATCGGAGAAGCCCTCTGTGGCCCCCTTTGGTGCTGCTCCTCTCCTGCATCCATGGCACGGTTAACGCTGAAGCATCACGCATGACGCACGTTGATAGAGGGCGGATGGTGGGCTTACGCTGGGGGTTGGGCTGGGGCTGCTGTCCGGGGTGCTCGACACCACCAGTGGCGTACTAGAGGTGCCTGCCGGGGGCTGGCCACTCGGCGAAATCCTGGCCCTCTTTATCCTCTAGGCCAGCGTCTCCACATACCTGCAAAATGAATGCAAGTAAGCAACACCACCGGGGAAGGAGTGTAAGGAATGAGGGAGGAAAGCAGAGGCATATTCTTCGTTCTCTCCCTCCTCCTCCTCCGTTGCTTTCCTCTTCCGCTCTGGCCTAAGAGGCCCGAGCTCTCTCTCCGGGCTGAGAGGCCTGAAGTCAAACAAGTCACCCCCAATCCCCGCGCCAATGTTTGCCGGTGAGGGGGGAGGCGATGGCATCCGGGCGCGCTTGGATGACGAAGAAGCGGATGTCCTCTTCTTCGACGCCATGGCTTTCGCCGTTTTCTTCATCGCCACCGCCCTCGTCTACGCACGTTCGCTTCCTGGGCTTGTCATAGCTGCACGGCCTGGTCGAGGCGGACCGGCTCGCCGGAGGTGGCCCGCCGCAGGACCCGCCTTTTTTGGTGATCGGGGGATCAGCGGTCGCAGTCCTCCCCTCCTCGCCCTCCTCCTCCAATGACCCGTTGGCGGCGTCTTTGACAAGGGGAGACCCGGTGTCGGCGCCGCTGGCCTCCCCAGCGGCTGCTGCCCACCGGGCAAGCTCACCCTCCTCCGCCTCCGCCGTGGCCTTGTCCACCACGCCTCCGGCGCTACCGGCCTCCCTGACGAGCTTTGTCTCCTCCTCGGCAAGCCTCGCCTCCTTCACCCTGGCGGCAATGTAGTCCAACTCCGCCAGGGAGGTGTCCTGGATGAGCCGCGTCTCGTCGGTGACGTATATCTCGTGCAGAGTGTCGAAGAACTCCTGCACCACGAGCTCGTCCGTCTCGACCCAGTTCGGGTCGAGGCCATGCACATTGAAGAGCGGCATTATGGCGATAATCTCGTTCCGGCGAGAGTTGTTACTCAGCGGGACCACTCCCGCCGGCAACTTGAAAACGGGCTCCTTGTCGACCTTGCCGGCCTTTGCGGCGGCCCTGGCAAGCTTGCCGGACCACTCGACCTCGCCCGCGTCGTCAACCTCGAGCTGGAAGATTCGCTGGCAAAGATGGGCGTGCCGCAGCACCGTCAGGTTGTTGTCGAGGCCGGGGTGGAGCCTCATGATGTCGGTGGTGTTCACGAAAAGCCAGGCCGGCCTCCCCTTGTCGTGCAGAGGGGAAATCTGGCGGCGGATGAAGTCCGCCCCGGTCATCTCGAGGGTGAGCTGAAGAATCTTGGTGGTGGCGACCGTCAGCTTCGCATCGTCGGCGTCGACATCGCCCCAATCGCCGCCACGGACAGGCGGTGGCAAACCTTGCAAAATGATGGCGGGTCCTTCTCCTCAATCCAGCACCATCGGCCCCGCCATTCTTCCCACCTCTCCTTCGTGGCATCGTCTGGGTACGCCCCCTTGGCCCTCGGGATCCAGGCGACGCAGCCAGCAATGGCGCCCCCTTTTTGGATCCGAGGGGAGAAATAATGGCGGAAGAACGCCGTACTGGGGTACACCCCGATGATGCCCTTGCAGAGATGGGAGAAGAGGGCCATGCACGCCACGGCATTCGGGGTAAAATCCAGGAGGCGGAAGCCATATGTGTGCATGATGTCCTTGAAGAAATCGGAGAAGGGGGGACAGAGCCCGCAAGAGAAATAGTCGACGAAGAAGGGGTACCAATGCGGGGAGCGACTGGCACTGGTAGGGAGAACGGTCATGGCCGGATGCCCCGTCTTCTCTCACCCCGTCTTCATGCCCCACATATCCTTGAACATCTCCCGAAGCTCGGGCACACCAACCGTCGAGGGGAAGTAGGCGGACTGCGCCCGCCGTGCCACCAGCTCGCTCTTCGGCTGCTCCGACACGCCGGCATCCTTTGCCGCTCCCTTGCTCTTTGTGGACTTCCGCGTCATGGCGGCTGCGAGAAGCGAAAAAGCAGGGGATGGCGGAAGCATGGAGGCGATGGGCGAAAGCGGAGAGGCTCGAGAAGGAAGAAAGGGGGCATCAGTTCTGAGATTGGAGGAAGGCGTAGGGGAGGGGTAAAGTGAGCAGCGCGCCCGCGGTTATTCCTTTTTATGGGGAAGGCGCGGGCCGCCTCCTTTCCCATTAACTGCGATACTACGCATGCGTGTGAGCGTTGTCCCACGCATGCCTCCCACGTCATGCACGCGCATGACCCCCACGTCGCACGTTCAATGCAGGTCGTCGGGAAGCAGAGCGGACGGAACAATGGCCGCGGTAAAAATCCGCCCCAACTGCCCGCGCATCGTTCTGGGCCTGGCCCAACAACGCGCTACGCTTATGTGTGGCCCAGGCCCGGGGGGTCCTGTCGGTGTACAAAAGTAGGGGCTCTGCTTTTGACCCCTTTACTTGTGCACGGGTAGTCGGAGCCTCCCTCCACGGCCACGCATAACAGGGCGGGAAAGGGAGGCCGGAGAGAAGCCGAAGCCACAAAGCAAACAGAGCAACGACAAGGACCAAGGCCACAAAGATCAGATGGGAGAAGCAGGTTTCCCCGGAAAGGACCCTTGCCGAGGCAGCCTCTGCAGCCCCGGCAAGACCCTTGCCGGGGCATCTCACCCCCGCCAGCCGAAGCGAGCCACCTTTGAGCCCACCAAACACTAGACAAACGCGCCAGGACAAGGCTCGGGAGGCGCCTCCGTGGTGGCATGCAGATCTTTGTGAAGACATAGAATACTCAAGATCAAATGAGGATAGAAAGGCAACCATCCTCACTGAAGAAACCCACAAGACCCCCGGCAAGATCCTTGCCGGGGAAGCTAGCGCGCCATGGCAAGACCCTTGTCGGGCCACCCGGCAAGACCCTTGCCGGGCCACCTGGCAAGACCCTTGCCGGGCCACCCGGCAAGACCCTCGCCAAGCGCATCGGCAGGGCCGCTGCCAGGCCCAAGCCAGCCAAGTCTTCACCGCCATTCGCATGCAGCTGCCGACCCAGCCAGCTGGGCAGGCACCTGCGTGGCAACATGCAACTCTTCGTGGAGGCTCCACCACCGCGCCACCTCAGGTGCCTGCCTGCCTACATGGCACCACATGCATCGCTGGCCAGGGCACGTGTCGAAGCGAAGAGGAGCGGCGACGGACGGGACGGGCCTCGTTCCCGTCCCCGATAAAGCGAAGGGACACCTAAGCCTCGCATTAAAGGCGCTTTGTCCTGGAATACCAGCGATAAGCTCACAAAGCTATAGCACTTTCCACCTCTTGTGTGCCACTGTGGCTTCCCCTTTCGCCTATAAAAGGAGGCCCATGACACATTGGGAAGGGATTCGGCTCTTTCGAACCTCGCAGCACCTAGAGCTAGTTCGAGAGCTCAAGAACACTAATACATCCACCAAAGTAGGATCGTAGGGTTTTACGCATCTTTGCGGCCCGAGCCTGGGTAAATCCCTTTGTGTTGACTGCTAGTCCCGCTCTTCTCACGATCCCCGCACACCGCAACCGTAGGAGGGATTCCAGTGATCCCATAGGTGTCGTTTCCCACCAACACGACAAGGCTTGCCCAAAGGATCCATTTCCCTTGTCGCGCATCGACCAGATTGTGGATTCCACTTCAGGTTGTGATATTCTCTTTTTTCTGGATGCATACTCTAGATATCATCAGATCTTCATGTCCAAGGAAGACGAAAAGAAGACCTCATTCATCACCCCATGTGGTACATATTGTTTTGTGCACATGCCTTTTGGGTTAAAGAGTGTCGGGTCCACTTTTGCAAGGGCAGTCCTAATTGGTTTCGACCCATAGTTGCACAAAAACATTGAGACTTATATGGATGATATTGTGGTCAAGACCAAGGACAAATCAACCCTCATCCAGGATTTAGAGGAGAATTTGCTAATCTGTGCAAGATCAACCTGAAGCTGAACCCGTAGAAGTGTGTATTTGGTGTTCCCTCCAGCAAGCTACTTGGTTTCCTTGTGTCCCATCGCGGGATCGAGGACAATCCAGATAAGATCAAGGCTATCGAGCAGATCCAGGCACCCAGGGAAGTCAAAGATGTGAGGCGTCTGACAGGGTGCGTTGCCGCGCTTAGCAGGTTCATCTCCAAGTCTGCCAAGCGCGGCTTGCCGTTCTTCAAAATTTTGAAGAAGGCAGGACCCATGAAGTGGACCCCAGAGGCAGACGCATCACTGCAGGATCTGAAGACCTACTTGTCCTGTGTGCCCACTTTAGTTGCTCCTTAACCACGAGAATTGTTGCTATTGTACTTAGCGGCAACTAGTCAAGTGGTTAGTGCGGCCCTAGTGGCACAACGAGAAGTAGAAGGAACAAAGAGTGAGCAAAGACCGGTAGGGCCGGATAATTAGTAGAGAAGAGCATGGCAGCAGGGGCAACCCCAAAGACATGACAAGGAAGAAAGTGGTGTAGCGCCCAGTGTACTTCATCAGCTCCTTGTTACAGTGGGCTAGATCTAGGTACTCTGGTGTGCAAAAATTGATTTTTGGCCTCATCATAGCCTCAAGGAAACTGCGCCACTACTTCCAGGCCCATGATATTACGGTTGTCACTCGCTTTTTGTTGCAAAGGATACTCCGAAACCCTGAGCCTACCAGCAGAATAGTGGAGTGGGCTTTGGAGTTATCCAGCTTTGGCCTGAGATTTGAGAGCACATCAACAATTCAGAGTAGGGTGTTGGCAGAGTTTATTGTAGAATGGACGCCAACCCGTGATGGGGAAGTGATGGAAACAGTTATCCCCGGCAAGGAAGCACCCCAAGAATGGATCATGTATTTTGATGGTGCTTTCTCCTTGCAAGGTGCAGGGGCTAACATGCTTCTCGTTGCTCCCACTGGAGAGCACCTGAAGTATGTCGTCCAAACGCAGTTTCCCCAGGAGGAAGCAACCAACAATACAACAGAATATGAAGGACTCCTTGCCGGGCTCAGGATTGCCATATAATTGGGAATCAAGAAGCTGATCATTTGAGGAGATTCGCAACTTGTGGTGAGACAAATAAACAAGGATTACCAAAGTCCATTGATGGAGGCATATGTTGAGGAAGTGAGAAGATTGGATGAGCGCTTTGATGGATTGCAAACAGAGCATGTACCCTGTGCGAAAAGTAGCATAGCTAATCACCTGTCAAAGTGTGCTGCACAAAAACTTCCTGTGGAACCAGGAAATTTAGTTCTCCATCTTACTCAGCCCTCCATATCCCCGACAACAATGCCCGAAAGAGGAGGAAATTGGACTCTGATAGAGCCTCTCGGGGCTCCTGGCAGCGACCCTGCCGGAAACAACTCCCCATCACTTGTCGGACTGCACCCTCCTGCCTGGCCACTAGCCCCTGCAGTCGAGGAACACACCCCCGCGAGCAGGGAGGTGCCGTTAGTCCTTGTTGCCGAGCCCAAGGCTACAACTTGGGCAAGGCACATAGTCCACTTCCTCCAAACCGGACAACTTCTCGATGAGCAAGATGAAGCTGAAAGAGTAGCCTAGAGGGCCAGTATGTATTAGTTTGTCGATGATACTCCATCAGAAGAAGGTCCAATGGTGTGAAATTGAAGCGCATCTGCTGGGAAGAGGGAAAGGAACTACTGGCGGAAATACACAAAGGCATGTGCGGCTCCTACATTGGATCAAGGGCATTAGTTGGGAAAGCATTCCGGCAAGGATTCTATTGGCCCACAGCCCTCCAAGATGCGGTTGAGCTAGTCACCAAGTGTGAAGCCTACCATTTCCATTCCAAGAACATACATCTGCTTGCACAAGCTCTTCAGACAATCCCTTTGCCATGGCCGTTTTCGGTCTAGGGGCTCGATATCCTCGGCCCTTTCCCCCGAGCTGACGGGGGCTTTGAATTCTTGTTCGTTGCCATCAACAAGTTTACAAAGTGGCCAGAAGGAGATGCCGTGAGAAAGGTGACTGGTCAGTCAGCTATCAAGTTCTTGAAAGGATTGGTGTGCCGCTTTGGGGTACCAGCCCGGATCATCACCGACAACGGCACCCAGTTCATGAGCTGCGCCTTCATGCAATATGTTCATGCTCTCGGAAGCAAGATCTCATTTTCCTCAGTTGCACATCCAAGAAGAAATGGACAAGCTGAGAGGGTGAACATTGAAGTGCTACGACTCAAGACGAGAACATTTGATAAGTTGCAGAAGTGCGGCGGGCGATGGATTGATGAGCTTCCGGTAGTTCTTTGGTCCCTCAGAATGACACCAAATCGAGCTACCGGGCAGACTCCCTTCTCCCTAGTCTATGGGGCATAAGCAGTTATCCCCACGGAACTCATTTACGGGTCCCCTGGAGTGCTTGCCTACGATGAAGTAGCGCAAGATCAGCACCAGTGTGACGATGCTGTGCTACTCAAGGAGAACCGTCTCCGGGCTACTACGCGTGTTGCACGCTATCAGCAAGCCCTGCATCGCTATCATAGCCGCAGGGTTCATGCTCGGTGATTTGAGGAAGGCGACCTTGTCCTTAGGCGTGTTCAATCCGCCAAGGGTGGAAACAAGTTAATGCCAAAGTGGGAAGGCCCTTACCAAGTAGTACGAGTCACTAGACCGGGTGCAGTCCATCTGGAGACCGGAGATGGCATTCAATTGCAAAACTCACGGAATATTGAGAATCTCCGCGAGTTCTAACTATAAGGCACGACTGTTGGGCCCTGCCCGGCAGCCACCCTTTTGTACAGGCCTTGCCTCAGTTGCTTGTAACCACTTGTATAAAGCCAGGCGCAGACCCTGAGCAACAGAGAAATAAACGAAGCAGTGGGGGGCGACAAATTGCATGCACGCATAAGCATATCATGAGCATCGCATCTGCATATAGATAAGAACTCATATGGCATCATTTCCATCTGCATAAAACTGTACTTTCATGTCGAAGACTTGGCCTCTAAAGAGAGATGGAAAGATGAGCCTACACTGTGATCTCCGGCAAGCCAAACAAATAAGTTCTATCTCTTATCCATATGTGTTCTATAAGTAAAAGCTCGTGCATGAGAAAACCTCGCCACTTTTTGAAACTTAGGTGCTCCCACCCTTTGACTCGAACATTGCTTTGGTCAGGATGGTCGCAATAGCCTGTGATGAAGAAAGATTGGTGGGGGCTGGTCCCTCATTACAATTTGTGCCCAACAAGCTTAGCTTCCCGGCAGCCAAATAGAGGGTACCGGTGAAGTAAATATGCCCTAGAGGCAATAATAAAGTTATTATTTATTTCCTTATTTCATGATAAATGTTTATTATTCATGCTAGAATTGTATTAAGCGGAAACTTGATACATGTGTGAATACATAGACAAACAGAGGGTCACTAGTATGCCTCTACTTGACTAGCTCGTTGAATCAAAGATGGTTAAGTTTCCTAGCCATAGACATGAGTTGTCATTTGATTAATGGGATCACATCATTAGAGAATGATGTGATTGACTTGACCCATTCCGTTAGCTTAGAACTTGATCGTTTAGTATGTTGCTATTGCTTTCTTCATGACTTATACATGTTATTATGACTATGAGATTATGCAACTCCCGAATACCGGAGGAACACTTTGTGTGCTACCAAAAATCACAATGTAACTGGGTGATTATAAAGGTGCTCTACAGGTGTCTCCGATGGTGTTTGTTGGGTTGGCATAGATCGAGATTAGGATTTGTCACTCCGATAATCAGAGAGCTATCTCTAGGCCCTCTCGGTAATGCACATCAGTATAAGCCTTGCAAGCAATGTGACTAACGAGTTACTTGCGGGATGATGCATTACGGAACAAGTAAAGAGACTTGCCGGTAACGAGATTGAACTAGGTATTGAGATACCGACGATCAAATCTCGGGCAAGTAACATACCGATGATAAAGGGAACAACGTATGTTGTTATGCGGTTCGACCGATAAAGATCTTCGTAGAATATGTAGGAGCCAATATAGGAATCTAGGTTCCGCTATTGGTTATTGACCAGAGAGGTGTCTCGGTCATGTCTACATAGTTCTCGAACCCGTAGGGTCCGCACGCTTAACGTTCCTCGACGATATAGTATTATATGAGTTATGTATGTTGGTAACCAAATGTTGTTCGGAGTCCCGGATGAGATCACGGACATGACGAGGAACTCCGGAATGGTCTGGAGATAAAGTTTAATATATGGGATAATGGTGTTTGGTCTCTGGAAGGGTTCCGGAATTCACCAGAAGGGGTACCGGATGTTTCCCGGAATGTTTGGGTACGAGAACAAGTTATTTGGGCCAAAGGGGAAAGCCCACAAGTGTTTTGGAAAGTGCAAAAGGAAGTTTTGCAGAGTCCAGGGGCCAGATGCTAGGGTCCCTGGCGTCTAGGTCCAGACGCCGGGAACCCTGGCGTCTGGCCTTGGAGTCCGAGAAGGACTCTTTCCTTTCAGGTGAAACTAGCTTTGTGAAGGCTTTTACTCCAAGTTTCAACCCCAAGGCTCAACACCTAAATAGAGGGGTAGGGCTAGCACCCAAGACACATCAAGAAACACCAAGCCGTGTGCCGGCAACCCCGTCCCCTCTAGTTTATCCTCCGTCATAGTTTTCGTAGTGCGTAGGCGAAGCCCTGCGGAGATTGTTCTTCACCAACACCGTCACCATGCTGTCATGCTGCCGGAACTCATCTACTACTTCGCCCCTCTTGCTGGATCAAGAAGTCGAGGAAGTCATTGATCTGAACGTGTGCTAAACATGGAGGTGTCGTAGTTTCGGTACTTGATCGGGACGGATCGTGAAGGTGTATGACTACATCAACCGCATTGATAAATGCTTCCACTTATGGTCTACGAGGGTACGTGGACTACACTCTCCCCTCTCATTGCTATGCATCACCATGATCTTGCGTGTGCGTAGGATTTTTTTTGAAATTGCTGCGTTCTCCAACAGTGGCATCTGAGCCAGATTTATGCGTAGATGTTATATGCACGAGTAGAACACAAGTGAGTTGTGGGCGATACTAGTCATACTGCTTACCAGCATTTCATACTTTCATTTGGCGGTATTGTTGGATGAAGCGTCCCGGACCGACATTACGCGTACGCTTACGCGAGACTGGTTCTACCGACGTGCTTCGCACATAGGTGGCTGGCGGGTGTCCGTTTCTCCAACTTTAGTTGGATCGAGTGTGACTACACCCGGTCCATGTTGAAGGTTAAAACAGCACTAACTTGACGAAATATCATTGCGGTTTTGATGCGTAGGTAAGAACGGATCTTGCTCAGCCCGTAGCAGCCACGTAAAACTTCCAACAACAAAGTAGAGGACGTCTAACTTGTTTTTGCAGGGCATGTTGTGATGTGATATGGTCAAGACATGATGCTAAATTTTATTGTATGAGATGATCATGTTTTGTAACAGAGTTATCGGCAACTGGAAGGAGCCATATGGTTGTCGCTTTATTGTATGCAATGCAATCACCCTATAATTATTTTTACTTTATCACTAAGTGGTAGCGATAGTCATAGAAACAATAGTTGGCAAGACGACAACGATGCTACGATGGAGATCAAGGTGTCGCGCCGGTGAGGATGGTGATCATGACGGTGCTTTGGAGATGGAGATCAAAGGCACAAGATGATGATGGCCATATCATATCACTTATATTGATTGCATGTGATGTTTATCCTTTATGCATCTTATTTTGCTTTGATTGACGGTAGCATTATAAGATGATCTCTCACTAAATTTCATACAAGTGTTCTCCCTGAGTATGCACCGTTGCCAAAGTTCGTCGTGCCGAGACACCACGTGATGATCGGGTGTGATAAGCTCTACGTTCACATACAACGGGTGCAAGCCAGTTTTGCACACGCAGAAATACTCGGGTTAAACTTGACGAGCCTAGCATATGCAGATATGGCCTCGGAACACTGAGACCGAAAGGTCGAGCGTGAATCATATAGTAGATATGATCAACATAGTGATGTTCACCATTGAAAACTACTCCATTTCACATGATGATCGGACATGGTTTAGTTGATTTGGATCACGTGATCACTTAGATGATTAGAGGGATGTCTATCTAAGTGGGAGTTCTTAAGTAATACGATTAATTGAACTTTAATTTATCATGAACATAGTCCTGATAGTATTTTTCAAATAATGTTGTAGATGAATAGCTTGCGTTGTTGCTTCCCTATGTTTTTATATGTGATCCTAGAGAAAACTAAGTTGAAAGATGATAGTAGCATTGATGCGGACTGGGTCCACGATCAGAGGTTTATCCTCATTGCTACATAGAAGAATTATGTCCTTAATGCACCGCTAGGTGACAGACCTATTGCAGGAGCAGATGCAAACGTTATGAATGTTTGGCTAGCTCAATATGATGACTACTTGATAGTTTAGTGCACCATGCTTAACGGCTTAGAATCAGGACTCCAAAGATGTTTTGAACGTCATGGACCATATGAGATGTTCCAGGAGTTGAAGTTAATATTTCAAGCAAATACCCGAGTTGAGAGATATGAAGTCTCGAACAAGTTCTATAGTTAAAAGATGGAGGAGAATAGCTCAAGCGGTGAGCATGTGCTCAGATTGTCTGGGTACTACAATCACTTGAATCAAGTGGGAGTTAATCTTCCAGATAAGATAGAGATTGACAGAGTTCTTTAGTCACCATCACCAAGTTACTGGAGCTTCATGATGAACTATAGTATGCAAGGGATGACGAAAACGAATCCCGAGCTCTTCGTGATGCTGAAATCGACGAAGGTAGAAATCAAGAAAGAGCATCAAAGTGTTGATGATTGACAAGACCACTAGTTTCAAGAAAAGGGCAAAGGGAAAGAAAGGGAACTTCAAGTAGAATGGCAAGCAAGTTGTCACTTCCATGAAGAAGCCCAAAGCTAGACTAAAGCCTGAAACTTAGTGCTTGTATTGCAAAGGAAATGGTCACTGGAAACGGAAATGCCCTGAATATTTGGTGGATAAGAAGGAGGGCAAAGTGAACAAGGGTATATTTGATATATAGGTTATTGATGTGTACCTTACTAGTGTTTATAGTAGCCCCTGGGTATTTGATAATTGTTCGGTTGCTAAAAAAGTAGTAACTCAAAACAGGAGTTACAGAATAAACAAAGACTAGTTGAGGGTGAAGTGACGATGTGTGTTGGAAGTGGTTCCAAGATTGATATGATCATCATCGCACACTCCCTATACTTTTGGGATTAGTGTTAGACCTAAATAAATGTTATTTGGCGTTTGCGTTGAGCATGAATATGATTTGATCATGTTTATTGCAATACGGTTATTCATTTAAAGTCAGAGAATAATTGTTATTCTATTTACATGAATAAAACCTTCGATGGTCATACACCCAATGAAAATAGTTTGTTGGATCTCGATCATAGTGATACACATATTCATATTGATGCCAAAAGATGCAAAGTTGATAATGATAGTGCAACTTATTTGTGGCACTGTTGTTTGGGTCATATCGGTGTAAAGCGCATGAAGAAACTCCATAAAGATGGACTTTTGGAATCACTTGGTTATGAATCATTTGATGCTTGCAAATCGTGCCTTTTGGGCAAGATGACTAAAACTCCGTTCTCTGGAACAATGGAACGAGCTACTGACTTGTTGGAAATAATACATACCGATGTATGTGGTCCAATGAGTGTTGATGCTCGTGGCAGGTATCATTATTTTCTGACCTTCACAGATGATTTGAGCAGATATGAGTATATCTACTTAATGAAGCACAAGTCTGAAACATTTGAAAAGTTCAAAGAATTTCAGAGTGAAGTGGAGAATCATCATGACAAGAAAATAAAGTTTCTACAATCTGATCGTAGAGGAGAATATTTGAGTTACGAGTTTGGCCTTCATTTAAAAACAATGTGGAATAGTTTCACAGCTCACGCCACATAGAACACCACAGCGTATTGGTGTGTCTAAACATCGTAACCGCACTTTATTGGATATGGTGCAATCTATGATGTATCTTACTGATTTACCACTATCGTTTTGGGGTTATGCATTAGAGACAACTACATTCACTTTAAATAGGGCACCATCAAAATCCGTTGAGACGACGCCTTATGAACTGTGGTTTGGCAAGAAACCAAAGTTGTCGTTTCTTAAAGTTTGGGGATGCGATGCTTATGTGAAAAAAATTTCAACCTGATAAGCTCGAACCCAAATCGAAAAGTGCGTCTTCATAGAATACCCAAAGGAAACTGTTGGGTACACCTTCTATCACAGATCCGAAGGCAAGATATTCGTTGCTAAGATGGATCCTTTCTAGATAAGGAGTTTCTCTCAAAAGAAGTGAGTGGGAGGAAAGTAGAACTTGATGATGTAATTGTACCTTCTCCCGAGTTGGAAAATAGTTTAGCACAGAAATCAGTTCCAGTGATGCTTACACCAATTAGTGAGGAAGCTAATCATGATGATCATGAAACTTCAGATCAAGTTACTACAAAACCTCATAGGTCTTTCAGAGTACGGTCCACACCAGAGTGGTACGGTAATCCTATTATGGAAGTCATGTTACTAGACCATGATGAACCTACGAACTATGAGGAAGCGATGATGAGCCCTGATTCCGCAAAATGGCTTGAGGCCATGAAATCTAAGATGGGATCCATGTATGAGAACAAAGTGTGGACTTTGGTGGACTTGCCCGATGATCGGCAAGCCATAGAAAATAAATGGCTCTTCAAGAGGAAGACAGACGCTGATAGTAGTGTTACTATCTACAAAGCTCGACTTGTCGCAATTTTTTCCCGACAAGTTCAAGGTGTTGAATATGATGAGATTTTCTCACTCGTATTGATGCTTAAGTTTGTCCGAATCATGTTAGCAATTGCCACATTTTATGAAATCTGGCAAATGGCTGTCAAAACTGCATTCCTTAATGGATTTATTAAAGAAGAGTTGTATATGATGCAACCAGAAGGTTTTGTCAATCCTAAAGGTTCTAACAAAGTGTGCAAGCTCCAGTGATCCATCTATGGACTGGTGCAAGCATCTCGGAGTTGGAATATATGCTCTGATGAGTTGATCAAAGCATATAGATTTATACAAACTTGCGGTGAAGCCTATATTTACAAGAAAGTGAGTGGGAGCACTACAGCCTTTCTGATAAGTATATGTGAATGACATATTGTTGATCATAAATAATGTAGAATTTTCTGGAAAGCATAAAGGAGTGTTTGAAAGGAGTTTTTCAAACGAAGACCTCGGTGAAGTTGCTTACACATTGAGCATCAAGATCAATAGAGATAGATCAAGACGCTTGATAAGATTTTTCAATGAGTACATACCTTGATAAGATTTTTAAGTAGTTCAAAGTGGAACAGTCAAAGAAGGAGTTCTTGCATGTGTGGCAAGGTGTGAAGTTGAGTAAGACTCAAAACCCAACCATGGCAGAAAATAGAAAGAGAATGAAAAGTCATTCCCTATGCCTCAGTCATAGGTTTTATAAAGTATGATATGCTGTGTACCAGACCTATTGTAACCTTGCTCTGAGTTTGGCAAGGGAGTACAATTTTGATCTAGGAGTAGATCACTAGACAGCGGTCAAGAATATCCTTAGTGAGGACTAAGGAAATGTTTCTCGATTATGGAGGTGATAAAAGAGTTCGTCGTAAAAATTTACATCGGTGCAAGCTTTTACACCGATCCAGATGACTCTACGTCTCAATCTGGATACATATTGAAAGTGGGAGCAATTAGCTAGAGTAGCTTCGTGCATAGCATTGTAGACATAGAATATTTGCAAAATACATACGGCTCTGAATGTGACAGACCTGTTGACTAAACATCTCTCACGAGCAAAACATGATCATACCTTAGTACTCTTTGGGTGTTAATCACATAGCAATGTGAACTATATTATTGACTCTAGTAAACCCTTTGGGTGTTGGTCACATGACGATGTGAACTATGGGTGTTAATCACATACATATTTGAATATTGGTGTTAAGTCACATGATGATGTGAACTAGATTATTGACTCTGGTGCAAGTGGGAGACTGAACGAAATATGCCCTAGAGGCAATAATAAAGTTATTATTTATTTCCTTATTTCATGACAAATGTTTATTATTCATGCTAGAATTGTATTAACCGGAAACTTGATACATGTGTGAATACATAGACAAACAAAGTGTCACTAGTATGCCTCTACTTGACTAGCTCGTTGAATCAAAGATGGTTAAGTTTCCTAGCCATAGACATGAGTTGTCATTTGATTAACAGGATCACATCATTAGGGAATGATGTGATTGACTTGACCCATTCTGTTAGCTTAGCACTTGATCGTTTAGTATGTTGCTATTGCTTTCTTCATCACTTAT
The DNA here is from genome assembly GCF_002162155.2 of Triticum dicoccoides. Lineage (NCBI taxonomy): Eukaryota > Viridiplantae > Streptophyta > Magnoliopsida > Poales > Poaceae > Triticum > Triticum dicoccoides. The sequence continues at coordinate 408,691,690 of NC_041385.1, forward strand.
ACATGTTCCTATGACTATGAGATTATGCAACTCCCGAATACCGGAGTAACACTTTGTGTGCTACCAAACGTCACAACATAACTGGGAGATTATAAAGGTGCTCTACAGGTGTCTCTGACGGTGTTTGTTGGGTTGGCATAGATCGAGATTAGGATTTGTCACTCTGATTGTCGGAGAGGTATCTCTGGGCCCTTTCGGTAATGCACATCACTATAAGCCTTGCAAGCAATGTGACTAATGAGTTAGTTGCGGGATGATGCATTACGGAATGAGTAAAGAGACTTGTAGGTAACGAGATTGAACTAGGTATTGAGATACCGACAATTGAGTCTCGGGCAAGTAACATACCAATGACAAAGGGAACAACATATGTTGTTATGTGGTTCGACCGATAAAGATCTTCGTAGAATATGTAGGAGCCAATATGGGCATCCAGGTTCCGCTATTGGTTATTGACCAAAGAGGTGCCTCGGTCATGTCTACATAGTTCTTGAACCCGTAGGGTCCGCACACTTAACGTTCGTTGATGATATAGTATTATATGAGTTATGTATGTTGGTAACCGAATGTTGTTCGGAGTCCCTGATGAGATCACGGACATGACGAGGAACTCCAGAATGGTCTGGAGATAAAGTTTAATATATGGGATAATAGTGTTTGGTCTCCGGAAGGGTTCCGGAATTCACCGGAAGGGGTTCCGGATGTTTCCCGAAATGTTTGGGTACGAGAACACGTTATTTGGGCCAAAGGGGAAAGAGCACAAAGTTTTTGGAAAGTGCAAAAGGAAGTTTTGCGGAGTCCAGGGGCCAGATGCCAGGGTCCCTGGCGTCTGGGTCCAGTCGTCGGGAACCCTGGCGTCTGGCCCTGGAGTCTGAGAAGGACTCTTTCCTTTTCGGGTGAAACCGACTTTGTGGAGGCTACTCCAAGTTTCGACCCAAGGCTCAACATATAAATAGAGGGGTAGGGCTAGCACCCAAGACACATCAAGAAACACCAAGCCGTGTGCCGACAACCCCGTCCCCTCTAGTTTATCCTCCGTCATAGTTTTCATAGTGCTTAGGCAAAGCCCTGCGGAGATTGTTCTTCACCAACACTGTCACCATGCGATCGTGCTGCCGGAGCTCATCTACTACTTCGCCCCTCTTACTGGATCGAGAAGGCGAGGACGTCATCAAGCTAAACATGTGCTGAACACGGAGGTGCCGTAGTTTCGGTACTTTATCGAGACGAATCGTGAAGGTGTACTACTACATCAACCATGTTGATAAATGCTTCCTCTTACGGTCTACGAGGGCACGTGGACTACACTCTCCCCTCTCATTGCTATGCATCACCATTATCTTGCGTGTGCATAGGATTTTTTTTTTTGAAATTACTCATTCTCCAACAACCGGCAGGATAGCCTATGAGGGAAACTCGTTTATTTTAAAATATAGAGGCATTTCTACATGGCCATATACATGCACGAGTCCTCGACAAGGTTTACCTTTTTCATTGATATGCTTCGAGAAAGTACAAACCTTACAGGACACAAACATGGATTCAAGAGATTACATTATTTGAACTAAAATTTGGCAAGTGCCTACAGATTCAAGATTGAAAAAAGATAAGTGCCCCGTAATGTCCTTTCTTGTCCCTCTCCTCCCAGGCACTGCAGCAAGAGAGGAAATGGACAAAAGGAGCACCTGGGCAGAAACCTGGCCTAACCCTATTGGGCTCCAAGAGAGGTAGCCCGGTAGGAGCACGGGAGCGCGAACGAAGGTGATGGTGAAGAGATCGGTGAGGACGACCTCCCTATCACCGCCACTAGGGCCAACAAAGCCCGGGAGGATGTACGAAGCGGCAACCCGAGAGGAAGCCTGTCGGGGGCCAACTGGAAGGAGCCAAGGGGCACCATCACCACCTCTACATCCAACTTCCCGGCAATTACCTTTGCCGGGGAGATGCACAGGTGCAGATGATGGTGTTCCCGCATGACAGAGGTGGCGTGGGCGGTGATCAGCCGGAGTCGGAGTTGTCATCGCCGGCGTCGTCACCGCCGTCACTGTCCTCCTCGTTGCTTTCGCTCGAGGAGGAGCTTTCGTTGTCGGTCGAGCTCTCCGCGCAACACCCTAAGCGAACACCCGAGGTCCCAAAAACTTTGACGGAAAGTAAATCGTCCACCATTAACTTAAAATGGAGGACGTGACGTACCGACAAGCTATGGGCATGAGCAAAGGTCTTCCAGCCTCGGCAGAAGTACATGACATGAGGGGCAGGAAAGTCTACATCAACCCAGAAAAGTTGCCATTCCCGCAGCCCCTCATGTGCAGCCTCAACGCTCGCGGTTGTTCAAGCTCCATCTCCCTTGCGAATGGAGTAGGAAGGCAGAGGCAACCACGTAGAGGCTTGTACAGCCTGTTGAAGAACTCCCGAGGCTGGGCCCCGACGTGGCCCTCCAGCTGAGGGGGAGCGTCTGGCGAGGGCACAACCGAAGCACCTCCACGTCCTCCTCCTCCCCCTCGAGTGCCATGATGACCGCGACCTCACCCCCTCCTCCTCCTCTCATGGCGGATTCCACCACCACATTGTCCGAAGAAGGGGGGACATGCTATCGAGCAGAAGCTCTCATCGCTGTCGGTGGAGCACTGCCATGACCACGCCCTCTCACCATGGTGAGCAGGAAAGGTCGGAAGAAGGAGAAGAAAAGTATGCGAGCCAACACATCGTTCATGCCCTCTTTTATAGAGGGACGATGCGGGGGTGGCCTCTTGCCCAGGAGGCCACCGCCCTGCTCCTGCAATAAGGCCTCAGTGCGCCTTCAACGGCTCGAGGAATCAGAGCCGACCCTCTACTCCAACCAACGACGCCTGATTTTCTTCCATAGCACCCGTCCCCACACACTCCGTGTGTGCCGCCAACCATATCCAATGCATGGGACACGCGTGGCGAATGCGCCGGAGGCGGGAGACGAGTGGAATGGCAGTTTTCACCCAGTGATCGTCGCGCATGGGTAGTCCGCAGGCCACGATCTAGTTTTCTCTGTAACGTTCAGCATGACGTGCGGAAAAACTAGAAACTAGCTCGGGCTCAAGTTAATGGAGAAGCAAATAAGATCTCAAAGGGCAGAGGCACCTCTACACCCATGCCTGTGCACTGGTTAGGGCCTACCCCGACGACGCCCAGCGGCACGTTCGTGCCAGGCCCGGGGGCTCCTGCTGGTGCAACAAACCCTGGGTCCGTTGCCCGAACTGTGCACAGGACTGAAGGCAAGATTACAACACCATAACCAACACCAAGGCGCAAATCAAGAAAGCCAAGTCGAAGCCAGAAAGACAAGATGCCACAAAGGGAAAAGACTCCCTTGCCGGGGAGGTAGCTTGGCAAGGACGAGGACCGTCCCAGTATCGGTCCCCAAGACCGCCCCTGCAGGCCTACCGGGGCCTCTAGAAGCACAACACTCCACCAAGACTCCACCGCACCACCTCACCATGATGCACGACGTCGATCAGTGTGGTGTCAAGCTCCAAAGTGACAAAGTGGCTGCTATATGCCACATGGCAGCCACTTCCTATGGAAAATACCTACAGGCGACACCCGTCCTGTGACGTGTCGAGCGCGCAGGCGCAAAGCTAGCAAAACAGCCTAACAGGGCCTACTAGGCAAGCTATGATGTGACATTAAGCGGTGCATTTAATGCGTTCTGTCAGCCTGTAGAGTTAGGTATGATAGCACTGTTTGCTATCTAATTAGTGCATAATGACTACTTTGCCAATGTGGTAACCCTTTGATATATAAAAGGAGGCCCATGGTAACCATAGAGAGGATTCAGACCCTTGTACACTCATACACGCGTAGCCGTTCTCGTCCCAAGGCAACCCTGTTGGGCAGAGCGCTCCGTTTTCCACCATAGTCCACCATCAATCCACCAAAGCAGGAGTAGGGTTTCACGCCTCACGGCGGCCTGAACCTGGGTAAAAACTAGCCGTGTGATCTCTGTCGTGTTGTCTCACGCTCCTCCACTCTTTGTGCAACGTGCCATCCACCCGCCGAACCAGAAAGGGCTTCAAGGCCCCATAGGTGGCCGTGGTTTCCCACTACACGTTACTAAGTGGGAAGCTATTCCAACCAGTAGTGTTGATCACAACACCTCTATTAAAATGCTTAAGGAAGTTATTTTCCCAAGGTTTGGAGTCCCTAGATATTTAATGACTGATGGTGGTTCACATTTTATCCATGGTGCTTTTTGTAAAATGCTTGCTAAGTATGATGTTAACCATTGAATGGCATTCCCCTATCATCCTCAGTCTAGTGATCAAGTTGAACTTAGCAATAGAGAAATAAAATTAATTTTACAAAAAACTGTCATTAGGTCCTGAAAGAATTGGTCTAAGAAATTAGATGATGCACTTTGGGCTTACAGAACAGCATATAAAAATCCAATAGGTATGTCTCCTTATAAAATGGTTTACGGAAAAGCTTGTCATTTGCCTCTTGAGTTAGAACATAAAGCATATTGGGCAATTAAAGAACTCAACTATGATTTCAAACTTGCGGATGAAAAGGGTTATTTGATATTAGCTCAGTAGATGAATGGAGAACCCAAGTTTATGAAAATGCCAAGTTATTTAAAGAAAAAGTCAAAAGATGGCATGATAAAAGAATCCAAAAGCGTGAGTTCAGAGTTGGAGATGTGTTCTTTTGTACAACTCTCGTTTTAGATTTTTGCAGGGAAGATTCTCTCTAAATGGGAAGGGCCTTATGTTGTTGAGGAGGTTTATCAATCTGGAGCTATACGAGTAAATAATGCCGAAGGCACTAACCCGAAGGTTGTCAACGGGCAAAGAATAAACATTATATCTCAAGTACGGCCATTAATGTTGAAAGCAATATTATCCAAACTATTACACCAGAGGAACACATAAAAGAAACCTTCTGGAACACTCTAGAATAACTGAAAAGAGGAGGTACATGATACGGTAAGTAAATGGACCGAAAAATCTGAAAAACTATTTTCTGTCAGTTTTGGAATATATTAAAAATTAGGAAAATAAGAAACAACCAGGAAGGCACCCCTTGTGGACACAAGACACCAGGGTGCGCCTGGCAGCGAGGCGCGCCCAGGTGGGTTGTGCCCACCTCGGGTACCTTCCGGACTCGGTTTTTCTCCTGTTTGCTTGTTTTCCAAGATAAAAAACTTTATATACCCCCCGAACCTATTGACCATCGTATCGCTGAGAAATCTCTCGTTCTTCTTTCTCGCTGTTCTCTGACAGATCTGAAAACATGTCATCCCAAGACTTGTAGGGTGAGAGCTATGTTGCTGATTATATCTCAGACCCCAAGGTTTATGGTGATGAGGAGCACTATAGCTGGACTTCAGAGGAGGAAGAAGACAATGATCGTAAAAGGGAGGAGGAGACAAGCTCAGACGAAGATGAAGTTCCATTGCCTCAACCTGGGGACATGCACGTGAAATTCAAGAAGTCAAGTCTCCCCAACAAAGCAAAGAAACCTAAGATCTAGCTTATCCCCTTTCGTTTCTTGCATGAAAACAAGCAAGAATTATGCAAAAAAAAATATTAGAGCTCGAGCAGGAGATCGGTGACCTAAAGGAGGAAAATTTCATCCTCAAGCGTAAGCTGAGGAAAAAAGATAAACCTACTACCTCACCACCACCACCTTCTTCATCACCAAAGGAGACTTGAGTATCTGGTATGGGCACTCCCCTTGGCTTGTGCCAAGCTTAGAGGAGGTACCCCGGTATTGTATCACCACCACTATCTTTTTCCTCTGCTTATGTTAGTTCGATCCTTTGTTATATTTAGATTTAGTTGAATAAAAGTTTAGTTCAATCCTTTCTTTTCGAGTGCTTGCTTAGTGATCTATCCTTGTAATCGTGTGCGAGATATATAATAAATTTTAGCTTGAGTTTTGCTTTCTTTACTTTCATGTTCAATAAAAAGAAAGGAAATAAATGAAAACAATCATATGCTAATCTTATGGTAAGTAATGACATCAGATAAGGAAGAGTATAAGTAGGAAATTTTATTGGAGATTGACAAACATAGCATTGGTCAATGATGAAACTCATGAAAGAATTAATTAGGGAAGAGAAGATTCACATGAAAATACACTATCTTGGACATCTTTTATGATTGTGAGCCCCCATCAAAATATTATATGCCAAAATTGTTGACGTTGGACAAGGAAGAGAATGTAATGATTTATGTTTGTTCATATTCACATAGAAGTTATATTGCCATAGATCCTTTAACATGTGGTGCTTGTCCCCCATCTTTGCTAGCTAAAAATTCCACACCAAGTAGAGATACTACTTGTGCATCCAAAACCCTTAAACCAAATCATGTTCTGAGAGTCCACTATACCTACCTATGGATTGAGTAAGATCCTTCAAGTAAGTTGTCATCAGTTCAATAAGACAATAAAAATTGCTTCTAAATGTGTTAGATCATTTAGTGTAATAGAAAATTGAGCGTTGTACGAACTTGTGATGGCAAAGAATAAACGCTACAAACTGCATAATAAAGGTTGCTATCATAAGGGGCAATATAATGTGACATTCTTTTGCACTGAGAGATTGAGCATACAACCAAAAAGCACAAGGCAACCTCTGCTTCCCTCTGCGAAGGGCCTATCTTTTACTTTTATGTATTTACTTTTATGCAAGAGTCAAAGTATCTCTCTATTCCTTTGTATTTTATCTTTTGGCAAGCACCATGTGGTGAAGAAAGATCTAGACACATATATCCAGTTGGATATGGGTGGGCATGAGTTATTATTGTTGACATCACCCTTGAGGTGAATATGTTGGGAAGCGAAACTATAGGCCCCTATCTTTCTATGTGTCTGGTTGAAAGTTTTTGCTCATATGTATGCGGTGAGTGTTAGCAATCATAGAAAACTATATGATAGATGAGTATGTGGACTTTCCAAAAAGGCTCCGACACGTGATCCTTCCTGAAAAGATGATGAGTTGTAGTTGCAAAGTTGACTGAGAACATAGTTTGTTAATTTTCAATAGAGTTTATACTTTATGCTTCAATGTTGTGATGAATTGTTACTTGTTCATGAGAAGCTTATGATAGAAGTTATATGATAAAAGTTCTATAATAAAGTTTTTTGTTGTTATAATAATATACATGATGCTTCTATGTCCATATTTTGTTTTTATCGACGCCTCTCTCTCTCTAAGCATGTGGACATCTTTTTTTATTTCGGTTTTCGCTTGAGGACAGCGAGGTCTCAGCTTGGGGGACTTGATACGTCCATTTTGCATCATGTTTTCCTACTGTTTTGTATAATGTTTTTATGCATAATAATGTTTTTTGGAGTAATTCTAATGCCTTTTATCTCATTATATCCAAGGTTCACACAAAGAGGGAGAATACTGGCAACTGGAATTCTGGACCTAAAAAAGCTACGTCAGGCCACCTATTCTGCACAACTCCAAATGAGATGAAACTTCAAGGAGATTTTTATGGAATATATAAGAATTATTGTAGCAAATAACTACCAGAGGGGGCCCACCAGGTGGGCACAACCCACCTGGGCGCGCCAGGGAGCCCAGACGTGCCCTGGTGGGTTGTGCCGTCCTCGACCCACCTTCGGTGTCCCTCTTCTGGTATATAAATCATTTTGACCTAGAAAAAAAATAAGGAGAAGACTTTCGGGATGAAGTGCCGCCGTCTCGAGGCGGAACTTGGGCAGGAGCACTTTTGCCCTCTGGCGGAGCGATTCCGCCAGGGGAACTTCCCTCCCGGAGGGGAAATCAATGTCGTCATCATCACCAACAACTCTCCCATCTTGGGAAGGGAAATCTCCATCAACATCTTCAACAACACCATCTCCTCTCAAACCCTAGTTCATATTTTGTGTTCAATCTTTGTACCGGAACCTTAGATTGGTGCTTGTGGGTGACTAGTAGTGTTGATTACATCTTGTAGTTGATTACTATATGGTTTATTTGGTGGAATATTATATGTTCAGATCCATTATGCTATTTAATACCCCTCTGATCTTGAGCATGATTATTATTTGTGAGTAGTTACTTTTGTTCTTGAGGTCACGGGAGAAATCTTGTTGCAAATAATCATGTGAACTTGATATATGTTCGATATATTGATGGTATGTATGTTGTGATTCCCTTAGTGATGTCATGTGAACGTCGACTACATGGCACTTCACCTTATTAGGGCTTAAGGGAATGCACTGTGGAGTAGTTATTAGATGATGGGTTGTGAGAGTGATAGAAGCTTAAACCCTAGTTTATGCGCTACTACGTAAGGGTTTGATTTGGATCCAAAAGTTTAATGCCATGTGTCGAGGATATACCCCACAGTATGACCCGACCAGATATATGACCCGGCTGGGACTTGGCGTTTCATCAGTAACCCGCCCGAAGACTGGCGACTCACTAAGTGACCCGCTCGGATCTCTCCACTCACTGATGACCCGGCCGGGCCTGGTGACTCATTGGTGACCCGGTAGGCGGGTTAGAGGAGTGACAAGACCCGGTGGCCCAGAATGCGGCTCATGGAAGGCTGACTCATGTTACATTAGGCTGGCTTAAGAGAAAGGTATAAGGAATATTCCCTTACAAAGGAAGCAAGACTAGGACTCCACTTGTAATAGAGTAATCCTAATCCTACTAGGACTAGTCATGTAACCCGCCCCTTCAACTTATAAAAGGAGGGGCGGGGCACCCCAAGAGGGACAAGTTTTAGACAGACAAGTCAATAGCTCTTGAGATAGAGGTAGGAAAAGAGCATCCTTGTAACCGTCAGCATCATCATCATCAATATCAATGAAGCAGGATGTAGGTTTTTACCTCCTCGGTGTGGGCCGAACCTGGGTAAAACCTCGTGTCTCTCAATTCCGACCAACCCCGTTCAAGCTACTAACTAGTTGCATTGGCCTCACGACTAAGTCCTCACATTAGGACATCTGTCGTGACAAATCCACGACACTATGGTTAGATTTTATCTTAATAATTTTCTCGTAGTTGCAGATGCTTGCGAGGGGGTTAACCATAAGTAGGAGGTTTCTTCAAGTAAGAACAACACCTAAGCACCGGTCCACCCACATATCAAATTATCAAAGTAGCGAACACAAATCAAACCAACATGACGGAAGTGACTAGATGAAATTCCCCTGTACCCTCAAGAACGTTTGCTTATCATAAGAGACCGTTTTGGCATGTCCTTTGCCTCAAAAGGATTGGGCTACCTTCCTGTACTTTTGTTACCGTTACTGTTACTTGCTCACTATAAATTATCTTGCTATCAAACTACTTGTTACTTATAATTTCAGTGCTTGCAGAGAATACCTTGTTGAAAACTACTTGTAATTTCCTTCTGCTCCTCATTGGATTCGACACTCTTACTTATCAAAAGGACTATGATTGATCCCATATACTTGTGGGTCATCACTCCACAGCAAGGGTTGTAGGGGAGTAAGTCTGATGTAAATAGTCTTCCCCATGACATGCGAATATCTTGTGTGCCAAGGTCGGAGAAGAAAAGTCGATAAAACTTTGTGCTTCCATGTAAGTTCAAGGATCCAATACTTTTAGCTCCGCCAGTGGCGCACTAATTCCTCCTTGGGTTGTTTGCCTTAGCGCGAACTCAAGGTTGAAGTGTTGTTCTGCTAGGTTAAAAGCACTGTTGAACCCTGGATTTACCATACTGGACAACCTAGATTTCTCAACGTTCTACAGGAACAGCCAAACACCTTTTCCCTAGAAGCCCTGGTTAGCTATTCGACTGAGCAACGTAGCTGCTTCGATCAGGAGAGCCATTTGGTTGTTCAAGGTTAATGAGAATATTTCATAAAACATGGAGACAACACAAACATGAACCTTTGGGTGGGTCCCCATTGAGAGGTTGGTGAAGTAAGGTCTATGATGGGGTTCTGATGGCCATCGAGAGAGCTCCTTGCAAAAGGACTCTGATGAACCGTTACCCAAAACAGGCCTGAGGGAATGGTGCGTGCGGTACCCACCGTGCTAGTACCTCGACTCTGCCGCCAGTTAGCGCAGGCTCTGTTGTGATCCTGATTATTGTTGCCATTCCCAGCAATGGGGCCTAGGCCTCCTTGGTCAAATACCCTGTTCTACTAGGCTCCGAGCCTCAGAGAAGTAATGACCGCTCAGAGTGACTAAAGGTTGAGCCTATCATGAAAGCCACCATTGGTTTCCAATCAAGTACTAACGTGTCTCCAATGTATCTATAATTTTTGATTATTTCATGCTATTATATTACCAATCTTAGATACTTTCTATGCAATTTATATCATTTTTCAGAACTAACACTACTGCAGGATGCTGCTAACGCGACACTACAATCAGAGACCCTTCGATAAAACTGTGTGCGATGCCTTAGTCAAAAACAGTGATGTAAAAAAACCATGAAAAAAGATGCAAAACGGTTGCACTGGCGGATACATCAAACACGGTTCAGATTATAGCTGCGTGTGTGATGCGGGGCATACGGTTTAGTTCAATGAACTGTTTGCGATGCGGAAGAAGAATAGAAACGGGCAGCCAAATGAAGATGTGTGCGATATATGGCATACAGTTTAGTCGGATTAACTGTTTGTGATGAGGCGGAACAACAAAAATGGGCAGCCAGATGAAGGTGTGTGCGATATATGGCATACACTTCAGACGGATGAACTGTTTGTGATTAGGTAATACAACCGAAACGGTCAGCCAGATCAATGTGTCTGCGATTGACGGCATACACTTCACACGGATGAACTGTTTGCGATTAGCCACAACAAACAGAAATCGTTAGATAGATCAACATGTGTGCGCTAGACGGGCACACATTGTAATTAAAAGAAGCGTGTGCGTTGGTAATAATGAGCGTGCAAGGTTGTTGGAGCAAACACCATGTGCGCGGCCGAGAAAGTGTGCCCATGTTACATCATTCGGGAATAGTGCCGCACTTAGAAATTATAGAGCCATCAATAAATTTTGAGCCTTCGTCCCGTCACATTCCAAATTAGTACCACGCTATATTTAATTGCAAACCTGTTCACACTGATCAAAACCTAAATGGTTTCCCACTTAGGAGCGTATTAGTACTCGGTTATAAATACTACTACTCCAAGATGACTGCACATTCCTCCTCAACTCCTCATCCACAAAAACAAACAAGTCATTCATCATCGTTCCCTTGCGTCTGCTATGGCTAGGGTGAGTTCTGGGTCGAGAGACTACTACCAGGGAGAGGCGAGCATGGAAGCGGAAGCACGAGAGATGTCCCACCTCGCCATGAAAGAAACCGACATGTCCCGCCGCGCGGCCGTAGAAGCACAGAGGTCCTGCCGCACCGTCAAAGCAGCACAGAGGTCCTGCCGCGCCATCGATGCAACAGACTGGTCCATCCGCGCCGCGGAAGCAGAAGAGATGTCCCGCCACACTACGAGTGCAGGAGAGATGTCCTCCCGCGCCGCGGAGGCCTGGTAAAATGTCTTGCGGGCAGGCAAGGACTCACAGGCGCATGCGCGCTATGCTCGATGACCTGATGGGTCAGATCTTCGACTAGATGAAGCAGCAGGATGAGATGAATGCCTCGTTTGAAAATGCTACCAGTGTCATCCTGGAACTAGGGGAGGACAAGGCGAAGCTCCGCACCGAGCGCGACCTGCTGAGGGTGAAGATTGCCAGAACAACGAAGTAGCACGAGGAGACCACTGCCTTGTTGCATAGGACCGACGTCATCATCAAGAAACTTATGGACGAGAATTCCATGCTCCGCATCGAGCTCCAAAGGCTGATGGAGGAATCCGTGGATGCTCTCAAGCAGCATCTTGAGGACACAAAGGAGCTCATCGCTACTCGCCGTGGGAACTACTCTCCGCGGCTTGTAGCAACGCATCAATAAAGTAGAGATCAGCAAGCCAGATCGTTGTCTTCCTTCTTCTTTTGCCCTTGTGTATTTCGGGCGTTGTCGCATGTGGATTTTTTAATTATCTTCCTAAATATGTAAGACAATTATTATCACTATCATCATCCTTATATTCATTAATCTTGCTATAAGTTGTAGTCGATGCTATATAGGTCCCTCGGATCTTACATCAAGACCCGTGCAAAAATTTTCTTTTTAGAATTTATTTTCTCTCTCTTAAATCTCAGTCGAATGAGACATAGCCACACCATGAAACAGGGGCTCGGGTGCCATTAATGGAGACGTTGGGAGGAAGGTAGGCGGAGGATAGAGGTCAAAGGGCTCTCCTCCTGATGAGCATGCACAGGGGTCTGATTGCACGCCTCCTGTACTCAAATAGCTACCTCGCAAGAACCTCCTAGCCAATCAAAAAAGGGGACATGTGGCGGCACGTAAATGGTAAGTAGAACACCCACAGTTTCAATAATACTTGTGTTTCCGGTTTTGTAACATGACATCGCTTGTTCTAAAATGACTTTGTTGATTGTTAACGTGTGCGCCTTCGCAAATCGGATAAAAATTTTACCATGGCATGTTGGTGCCATGTCATGACACCATGCCAAGTTTCATGATTTTCAAGCGAGTTTTGGATTTATGGGAATTTTAAACCCAAGTTTCTCGATGTTTCTGGCCGAGCCAAGACGCCCAGATGTTTGAATTACATTCCCACTTCTTGCATGGGACCTAGAAATTCGCCCAAGTACACATAAATGATTTAACTTTGGCACGCTGGAGCATGCACTTATAGTTCAAATTTGAATTATGTGCATTAAATGCCTGGAAATTCAGTTAATGTATAAAAAGGCCAAACGAACCGGGATCATTCCAAAATTTAGCATGAAACTCCTATTTGATCTAAGCTGCCTATGTAAAAAAATCAAGGCGAGAGAAGGCAGTGTATGTCATTTCGCACATGGAGGTGACACGTTCCCTCTCAGAACCACGAGCCTTCTTGAGAGAAGCTCCAGTTTGCAAGAAGCTTATACCAAAGCTTGTCCCAATTCAGCCAAAAAATTTACCACAGCATGTTGGTGCCACATCATGACACCATGCCAAGTTTCATGATTTTCATGTGTGTTCTGGATTTACAGGAATTAAACAACCAAGTGTCTCAATATTTCCGGGGCGAGCCACGACGCCTAGATGTTTGAATTGCATTCCCATTACTTGCATGGGACCTAGAAATTCACCAAAAGACACATATGTGATTTTTCAACCAACTTTGGTGCACTGGAGCATGTGCTTGTAGTTCAAATTTGAATTATGCACATTAAATGCCCAGAAACTCAATTAATGTATAAAAAAGGCCAAACAAACCCGGAATAATTCCAAATTTTAACACGGCACTCATATGGTTCTATGTTGCCTCTATAAAAAATCAAGGGGGCGGTGTATATCGTTTCGCACACAAAGGTGACATGTTCCCTCTCGGGAACCACGAGTCTTCTTGAGAAAAGCTCTGGTTTGCAAGAAGCTTATACCAAAACTTGTCCAAATTTGGCCAATTTTTTACCACAACATGTTGGTGCCATGAAATGACACCATGCCAAGTTTCATGATTTTCAGGCGAGCTTTGAATTTATAGGAATTTAAAAAACCAAGTTTCTCAGTGTTATCAGCCGAGCCACAACGCCTAGATATTTGAATTTCATTCCCATTTCTTGCATGGGACCTAAAAATTCACCCAAGGAGACACATGTGATTTTTCAACTGCCCTTGGTGCACTGGAGCATGTGCTTGTAGTTCAAATTTGAATTATTCACATTAAATGCCCAACAACTCAATCAATGCATAAAAAGGGTCAAACGAACCTGGAATAATTCCTAATTTAAACACGACACTCATATAGTTCTATGTTTGCTTTGTAAAAAATCAAGAGGGGGGGAGCGTATGTCATTTCGCACATAAAGGTGACACGTTCCCTCTTGAAACCACACGCCTTCTTCAGAGAAGCTACAATTTGCAAGAAGCTTATGCCAAAACTTGTCCCAATTCGGCCAATTTTTTTACCACGACATGTTGGTGCCATGAATTTACACCATGCCAAGTTTCATGATTTCCAGGCGAGTTTGAGATTTACAGAAATTTAAGTTTCTCAATGTTCTGGCCGAGCCACGACACCCAGAAGTTTGAATTTCATTCCCATTCTTGCATGGGACCTATAAATTCACCCAAAGACACACATGTGATATTTTCAACAAACATTGGTGCACTGGATCATGTGCTTGTAGTTCAAATTTGAATTATGCACATTAAATGCCTAGAAACTCAATTAAATAATTCCAAATTTTAACACGACACTCATGTAGTTGCATGTTCACTCTAGATAAATGTTCTAGCAATTCAAACACCATCCTTTCCCTCCGTAACACCATTTTGTCTTTTAAAACATAATGAAAAAAATCAGGTATACCACAAATAGTTTACTAGCAAGAATCGTGTGGGATGTGATATAAAATATCTTGGCGCACCATCTTGTCTGGATTACACAGGAAGATTCCTCGTCTACAGTCCATCGCGTGCGCTTGAACCACGCTTGCGTGACAGTTTCTCGTGGCACCGAGCGAAATTTTCCTGCCACCGCAGAAATATCTATCTCCCGGCCCCTCCCTCCCACCAAAAGCCACATTTCCACTGTTCCTCCTTGCTTTCCAAGTTCAAACCTTAATTGGTTCTTACTGGTAGCTCAGCCTCCTTGCCGACAACCCTTTTTCTTGTAGCGCCGCCTCCCCGCCGGCGACCCTTCTTCTTGGAGAGCCGCCTCCTCACTGGCGACCCTTCTTCTTCCAGCGCTGCCTCTACTCGTCGGTCACCCTTCTTCTTGCAGAGCCGCCTCCTCACCGGCGACCCTTCTTCTTGCAGCACTGCCTCCTCCCCGTTGACCCTTCTTCTTGCTGTGCGGCCTCCTCACTAGTGACCCTTCTTCTTGCTGCGCGGCCTCATTGATATGGTCAGGTAATCCACACCCCACCCACACCATCCTCATCCTTCCCCATCCCACATGCCCCGACTGAGGACGCGACACCTTCCGCCGAAATCACTGGCCCCATCCTCTAATTAAGCGCCGCCCACAACCATTTTGCATGTAGTATATTGTGGAGCTCAGTAGCATCTGGCAACGGAGAAGCAAATCGCGTCCGCACACGCCGACGAGGTCGCTAAGACTGCCATGCGTGCGACCGCCAGATCTTGGAGGAGCACCTTGTCTTCGAGGCCACCGTCGACACCGCCACGCAGTTGTCTACTTTAAAATACAGTTCATGTTATTGTTTTTTTGAGGCCACCGCCAGTGCCTTCTAGTGATTTGTCCTCTGTAATGTTAATATGCAATCTGATATTCTGAAATGTAATGTTCAATTAACAGTTTGGTCCAACAATTGCTACATTTCGTAGTACTGTTCTCAAGCATTCTTTTTTTCGTTAACTGTCTTATATTCTAGTACATGGTTCTATTCTGCAATGTCGTGCTCAGTTAACTATTTTGGTTCATCTGGTTTGCTGTCCATTTAACTATTTGATTCAATTCTGCAATTTGATTCTCATTTGTTGTGGGTACAATTTTGTATTGTTATGCATGTGAGAAATAAATCAAATTTAGCTGTACTCAATACATATTCTACTAATAGTATGGCAACTCTTTGTTAACCCGATCAAGATCTTCCTTATATGTGTTGCAGGGAAACAATGGGAGACACTGCGCTTTACCATCGAGGTGTGCTCATGCATGGTCCTTTCGCTGATAGCACATTATTGTGCAGTTGTAGGAATCATTCTAATATTTAGGTTTCTTACAATTTGGTCTTGCACATGTAGGTCCTGCTGTCAGAGGCTTAGACCCACTTTTTGACCCATTTTGCGTATGGGGAAATGAGTAGTCCATGAATATCAGTCAAGTTAAGAAACTCAGAAAGATTGTTAGGATGGAGAAACTTGCGATGAATAATAGCAAGATCTTTGTTTGCACAATGAAGAAGACATCAATCAACTATAGGATGGTACTAACTCTTTTACCTTGTTTTACCCCTTGCGCCATTTCAAAATTTATAACATCGATTTATGCATATCTTTGTTTTCAGTACTTTTCAAATCAGTTCACCGATGATTACCTCTCAAACCACCTACATGGTCAAGAGGCAAGGAAGGTATTCATTCAACACCCATGGTACAATATTGAAGTCTTCCTGAAGAGGACGAAGGTTGGGCGGGCAATTATCTATAGCCACTGGCATAAAGTTGCAAGGACGTTCAACATCAATAAAGGCTCAATATTCGCCTTCCGCTTCTGCAATTTCCTAGATGAGATTCATCTGTCTATTTATTGTGTATGATGCTACTTTTCCAAAGGTTTTCAGTGTTGCATGTGAAACTTGGTGTTGTTGTGTAATGGCGTAGCTAGCTATATCCCTCTTTGGTGTAACTGAGTGTTGAAGCTATCTGACTTAATCCGATTATGAAATTCTAGTTGCCTTATACAGATATGAAATGTCAATTTGATTACTACATGGATGATCAATAATATGCTAATTACCGTGCTTATTGGGGTTTTCTATTGCAGACAGTTACTCAGAAAACACCGTGGGCGATGAACTCAAATACCCACGCGGTTTGTAGAAAGTAGGCGTGTTGGGTCAACTAACGATCACAAATGGCTTCCCTCAAAGAACTGTTTGCGTTAGGCCACCTTGCACAAACGTTTCCACACACAAAATTGTGTGTGATATACATACGAACGGAAACATTTTTCTAGGATTCACTGTATGGGATGTACATATGAACGGAAACGATTGGGCTTCGATGCCTCGCCCGATCGCACATGAGCTCATTTTGCCCCCGCTTGTGTGGCCGGCGGGCCTATCCCCGACGGTTTCTGGGTCATGTGGGAAGGACCCCCCCCCCCATCGCACACACTCACTAGGCGATGGTTTAAAACTCCTTCGCAGAAAGGGGGTAAAAACTGTTTGTATAGCACGTCTCTGCACCAGTGTAACCTATTAACCCAGTGCCTAGTGCCAGTTGTTGTTTTCTGCTTGTTTTCGGTTTTCCCAAAAATCTGTACCAAACGGAGTCCAAACGCTACGAAACTTTTTAACATTTTTTTCATGACATAAGAGACCTTGGAAGCTTCGGGAGGAGACTAGACGCAAAACGGGGAGACAACAAGGCAACGGGGCACGCCCTGATGCCTTATGGGCCCTGTGTGGCTTCGTCTAACCTAATTCCACTTCTACAAATTCTCAAATTGGGAAAACCTTAGAGAGCCACCCAAAACAATTTTTCTGTCACCAAAACCTTCTTTTCTTCCATGATCCCATCTAGGGGGCTTTTCTGGCACTCTGTCGGAGGGCGAATCTGTCACGGAGGACTTCTACATCAACCTTGCTTCCCTTCTGATGATGTGTGAGTAGTTCACCAGAAACCTACAGGTCCATAGCTAGTACCTAGATGGCTTCTTCTCTTTGTTTGATCTTCAATACCATGTTCTCCATGATCTCCATGGAGTTCTATCTCATGTAATACTATTTTGCGGTGTGTTTGTTGGGATACGGTGAATTGTGGGTTTATGATCAGATTATTCATTGAAAGTAATTGAGTCTTTTCTGAACTTTATTATGCATGATTGTTATAACTTTGTATTTCTCTCCGATCTATCCGTTTGTTTGGCCAACTAGATTGATTTATCTTCACCGGGAGAGGTTCTTTGTAATGGGTTCAATCTTGCGGTGTCCTCACCCAGTGACAGTAGGGGTAGTGAGGCACATACTTGTATTGTTGCCATTAAGGGTAAAACAAGATGGTTTAATCATATTGCTTGGTTTTATTCTATCTACATCATGTCATCTTCCTTAAAGTATTTCTCTGTTTGTCATGAACTTAATGCATGCAGGAGTCAGTCCATTGGTGGAGTAATAGTAGTAGATGCAGGTAGGGGTCGGTCTACTTGTCATGAACATGATGCCTATATACATGATCATTGCCATGAATAACGTCATAACTATGCGGTTTCTATCAATTGCCCAACAGTAATTTGTCTACCCCTCGTATGCTATGTTTCGAGAGAGAAGCGTCTAGTGAAAACTATGGCCCTGGGGGCTACTTTAATCAATTACAAAAAACAAAAATATTATGCTGTAATTTATTTACTTTTATTTTAGTTTTTAATTTATATATCTGCCACTACCAGATTTAATCCTTGTAGGTAACGAGTTCAAAGGTATTGACAACCCTCTTGCCCGTGTTGTGTGCAAGTGTTTTCTCTTGTGTGTGCACGTGTTGTTTGACTAGGATTTGCATGGTTCTCTTATTGGTTTGATAACCTTGGTTCTCATCGAGGGAAATACTTATCAGCTACTATATTGCTTCATCCTTCCACTCTGGGAAAAATCCCAACGCAGGGACCAGAAGTGAACAATACAAAGTGCGACCTGGACGCTATGGACTTTTCTTCACTTGTATGTTAAATACAGTAGAGAGTTTCTTTTCTTCCATGGCCCGTACACAATTTGAAATGATTGATACGGGGAGAAAAAGAAAACTACTCCACTATATATATAGGCAGGAGCCTCAACGCTTTCTTTACTAGAGTTCCTCTCTTCACACTCTCTCATCCTCTCTAGATCTAAACTCGACAGTGGTGGCCTCTCTCTCTCTCTCTCTCTCTCTCTCTCTCTCTCTCTCTCTCTCTCTCTCTCTCTCTCTCTGCTCACCACTGGTTACAGATCCGACCGGATCCCCTCCGTCGAGGAAGGGGAGAAGGTGCAACATTCACACGGTCATCGTCAAGGATGGAGGAGACCCACTACCGGCGCATCCCGATCTGCGTGTGTTGGTATTAAACATGGGTGTCTATCCTGACTTATGCACAGACAAGTGGCAGCTCCTCCGCGAGACCAAAGCTACAATGAAGATTCCCAAATCAAGAAACAACTCTTTACGAGATTAAGGAGCGCATCAAGAAGACCAAGGATAGAACAAGGCAAGCATCAAGACAGAAGACAGAAGCGACCCTTGCCGAGAAGGGCGAGCCGGCAAGGTGAAGACCCGGCAAGCCTTGTGACCGGCAAAACCCCAACAAGCATCCAGCACTCCACCTCGCTAGCCAGCAGGTCACTGGACGGTGAGGTGTCAAGCCTGCAAGCAGTAAGGTGGAGTTTGCTGGCATGTGTCAGCATGCAGGAGAGAAGATTACCTTTATCGACACCCGTCCAAATGGCGTGTGATGTCGCTTGAACTACGTCGGTATTTCCCCAATGTAAGTGCATCTAGTGCCACCCCTAGTTGGTTTTGGAGTATTGACGATAAACATGGTTGAGGGACTAATGTGTTTGTGAGAATTGCAGGATAACACAAGTAGTAGTCCCTCATTGATTCGGTTTAACTACTAGAGATGACCCCTAAAAATGTGTGAAGACATTGAAGACAATGGTGGTTCATGAAGACATTCACGTCGAAGATAATGATGCGTGAAGACATTCCGTCGTGGGAAACCATGAACACCTATGGGGCCATGAGCCCCTTTTGGTTCGGTGGGGGGGATGGGCATGTTGCACAAAGAGCGGAGAAGCATAACATAGCGTGGCAGAGATTACACGGGCAATTTTACTCAGGTTTGGGCCGCTGTGAGGCGTAAAACCCTACTCCTACTTTGGTGGATTGATGGTGGAATATGGTGGCGGACACAGTGCACTTGCCCGCCAGGGTTGCCTTGAAGCGAGAGTGGC
The DNA here is from genome assembly GCF_002162155.2 of Triticum dicoccoides. Lineage (NCBI taxonomy): Eukaryota > Viridiplantae > Streptophyta > Magnoliopsida > Poales > Poaceae > Triticum > Triticum dicoccoides. The sequence goes on from NC_041385.1 coordinate 408,711,362, forward strand.
TATGCCCGTATGAATGTGTGAGGGTCTGAATCCTTTCTACGGTTGCCATGGGCCTCCTTTTATAGATCAAGCGATCATCACAGTGGCAAATCATTCTTTACATACTGATTAGATAGAAAACAGTGCTATCATACCTAACTCTGCAGGTTGACGGAGCACATTACATAAGTCGCTCAGTGTCACATCACAGCTTGCTCCGTAGGCCCTGTCGGGCTACTTTGCCAGCTTCACGCCTGCTTGCTTGACACGTCTCTGGACGGGTGTTGCTTGGAGGTATTTTTTGTAGGAAGTGGCTGCCATGTGGTAGGGAGCAGCCACTTAGTCACCTTGGGGCTTGACGCCGGAATGATCGATGACTTGCGTCGCTCATGAGGTGGTGCGGTGGTGTGGCTTGCCTCCGCAAGCCCTGACGGGCCTGCCAAGACGATATGGAAGCTTGCTTCCGAGGCAAACCCAACGTTGCCAGGCTCGCCTACCCGGCTAGGGAGGTTCTTTCCTTTGCGATATCTTGCTTCTCTGGCTCATCTTGGTCTTCTTGACCTGTACTTGGATCCTTCAGAGAATTGATCCCTCTTGCTTGGTCTGATCTTGGAGTTGTAATCTTGTTTTTGGGCCAGTGCACACTCCAGGCAACGGACCTGGGGTTTGTTGCACCATCAGGAGCCCCAGGCCTGGCACGAACGCGCTGCGATGTGTCATCGGGGTAGGCCCTAACCAGGGCACATGAAGGAGTACAAGGGTGGCTCCTCCCTTTGAGATCTTCTTAGCTTTTTCATTAACCCTAGGTTGGGGCAGTTTCTAGTTTTCCCGCGCACCGTGCGACGCCAATTGTGGTGGGGCCATTCTTGTAATGGCCCGTGAATGACTTTAATGCACGGGCGGGTAACTGCCAATTCATTCTTCCCACCACGCCCTTATCCTTAGCCATGTATGATGCATGCATCGAGTGGGGTAGGTAAATGGAGGCGTGTGGTGTGGGAGAGCATTAAGGCAAGGGTCCGGTCTTCTTGAATTGGTGGAGGAGGACGGCGGTTACCCGCTGGGGAATCAGCCCCCATCCCCAGCTCGCGTATAAAAGGAGGAGTGGGGTAGGAGTGGAGGCATTCATCCACATTCCTCTCTTCCCCCGTTCCCTGCTTTCTCCTAGGTATGCTGAAAGGGAGAGCCCGGGGCCAGGCCCCGGGCCCTAGCTTGGGGTTGGCAAAGTCGAATGCTCGTGTTGACGCTTGGGAAGTGAGTCTGGTCCAGGCTCGGAGGCGGCATGGTGGGCGAGCCATTCGCAGTGCAGGAGATATCAAGATTTCCCATTATGATTAAATGCTTGCCTCCTCTGCCTCGGCCGACTGTCTGGTGGGGAGCGTGGCACCCTGCCGTGAGCCATTGCAGCTTGTCGGCCTGGCAACCAGGTTCTTGGGGCCTCACTACAAAAAAATACACTTTCGTGATGATACGTGTTTGTCACAGTAGGTCACATTTTCTGTCATGCATGTACATCCATGATGATTTTATGACAGAATCAAGATAGTCATACCTGTGCTGTCATAGAAGTGTTCCATGACATTACCAAAATTATCATCACGGAAGTGTCCACTTCCATGACGACAAATCGCGCGTCATAGAAGTGTTTTCGTCAAGGGTGACCGACACGTGGCATCCGCCGTTACGGCTCGCCGTTAAGCTATCAGGTCCGGTTTTGGATCCGATAACCCATTAATAGCCCCGACCAATGGGGATTTTCCACGTGTAAAATCATCATTGGCTGGAGGAAACACGTGTCGGCTCGCTGTTGGGACAAATGTCATCCACTCATTGGACCGAAGGCGCCTATGATACATTGACACATGGCACGGCCCAACAGAGGCCCATTCCTATGAAAAGGCCAGCCCATTTGACTTGGTCAAAAAGTGGTGGCCCGGCCCACGGAAAGCCTGTTAACGGCCTGTTCGCATATAGCCCATTTACAGCCCGCTAACCCAGGGCCCGTTAAGACCTATCTGAATTAGGCCCAGTAGCATCATTTGGGCCGTCCAATATGATTCCAGCCCATTTTAACTTCTGGCCCATGTATGGCCCATGACGTCTTTCAGCCCATATGAGGCCCTTTGTAATTCTTGGCCCATTAACGCCCCATGGTGAAACTTGTCCGTAATGAACAGTGTATCACTTTATACCCATTAACGGCCCATTATTCCATTGGGCCGTTTCCAGCCCATGTTATCTTTCGTCCTTCTCAGGGCCCATTTATTCTTGGGCTCATTTCCATCATTCGGTTACTTACGGCTCGTTACTGTCATTTTCTACTTGTGGGCCAAATTCAGCCCATGGTTATAGTCGGCCCATTTGTGGCTCGTTAATACGTTGGGCCATTTTCATAGCGTCATCAAATATGGCCTATTAACGACGACCCATTATGGTTGGCCCATGAACGGACGATTCCAACTCTAGCCCGTTTACGGCCATAATTATTGGCCCATGTTTGGCCAATCGATCATACGGCCCGTATAAGGCCCATTGATGATACGACCCGTAGAAGGCCCATTATGTCTACGGCCCGTAGAAGGCCCATTATTTCTACGGCCCATAGAAGGCCCATTGTTTCTACGTCCCATAGGAGGCCCAGTGTCACTACAGTAAATATGTAGCCCATGGTTATTGTGGCCTAGTTTTTAAAAATAGGTTATTGCGGCCACTAGCAAACCACGGAAAAGGAACTACGCTCACTACAAGCAAAAAATAAACAATACAACAAGGAAGTAAATAAGCAAGCAACTTACGCTAGATTATCATGGCTATTACACATATTACATCCACTGGGCAACAAAGTTTGCCACCAGTGCAAATAAACGCACTGACAAAAGAATATACAAAACTGAGAGCACTTCAGAAGGCACTAGGCCTGGCCAGGACGGGCCTCGCAAGTAGCCGAACAAGCTGATGAGACCTCAGATGTGTCAATGATAGATGCTTCATCCCTAGTTGTGTGGTACGATAGTGCGCAAGGCAGTCCTCTGACATCTTCATTACATCTTTGACTTCAAGTCGGAGCTGAGCTGAAGGAAGCCTTTCCGCTTTAAGTTGATATTGAAGAAGTCGAACTGATTGAGGCAGTGACTGCACAGAGGTTGTCTCACATCTGCTGGTGAGTAGCTTCAACTCACTCCTTCATCAAGACAGGACCTTGGGGTCATCTCGATGTCCTCAAGATGGTTTGGCTCACTATCTTCCCTAAAGTTCTGCCTGGCATATGAGATACGACTCTGAAAGAGAAACAAGGAGACACGTAATAGGTTTCACAATTATATAAGAAAATAAATGAATCTATTCTGCATAAGGAACATGTTTTTACAACTACAATTCAAAACTGGTAGTTGTTGCAAGCATCCAATCAGGTGTAAACAGGAAGGTAAACAGCAGTCGAGGAAATGATGCCTATCCAAATCTATACTAGAACAAAGTTTGAAGGCTTGAGAAGGATGAACTTACATTACATGTTAACACGGGCTGGACAAAGCCCTTCTCCATGTTGATGGAAGGATAATTCAATAAATTCCCCAAAGAAAATTCTTTATAAGCATTGCCATTATTCTACATTTTGCAAAGAGTAAATATAGATCAAATAATATTGGAATAAACAGAGGATAATGAAGCTCAGGTGCAGACTGATGATACATAATCAAATAGCAATTAATTAAGTACAGCGTTACAAGGCAAAAGGGCAAGAGGTACTGACAATAGCAATGCAGAGCCCAATATTGTTGTCAGATCGTATGATCCTTTGAGCAAGGAGATTCATCTGAAATTAGTTTTCATACAAGAGAGAAGGTAAGGCACATGCAAAAATTTAGGAGTTCAAATTTTGAATTGATATCATAGACAGTACCTGACGCTGGGCTCTCAGCAGTTCTAATAGGGGTTTGGCCACTAGAGTAGGGGTAAAGTGTGGTACAGTTGGGCCTGTTTTTTTCTGTGGCTGCTGATCTATCTGATTTAACAGGTATCACTACCTTTTCCAAATACCTAGTTTGTACTCCTTGAGGATCTGCACTCACCCTCTTCCTTTTGGACATCTATTACGAAAGAACAACATTTGACTAGAAAAACATAGTATGACAACACATGGAATAGGTACAGAAAATGGATAGGTATGGCATATACTCATATATGATGCTTAAACTAAGCAGATGGTGTAACAAAGTAGAAGTAATGCAAGAGGTCAGATGCAAAATATGTGCAACCAATACAACCTTGCCAAGTTAGAGCAAGCACCTTGATGGGTGAATAAGATAGGCCATCCTCCACCATGCCAAGTTTGTTAGCCAGTGGATTGTTTCGCAATATTCCTCTCGTGCGCCCATTCTCATATTCATTTTGATAATGTTCAATATCTGACATGCATGAAAACATAAAAACAAGTGAGATTATCTTAGTAATGCAGAAGTGATTCTAATCCAATACTACCTCCTTGTAAACCCATTTGTGCTATCTCTGCAATTCTTCTAAGAGATGCCATGCATGCTATAATTTGGTGTGTGCATTAATATATTGTGGCCTACTACTCAAAATATGAGAGCTCCAAAAGTTATGATACTTCGCAGATGATAGCTTCAACATATAGTAAAGAAGAACAAGTCTACCTAACCTGACAGATTCAAAATATACTAAGGGACAACTCGACCTGACCAGTCGACTGCAAGAGAAGAGGATCATCTTAAAGAAGAGCAGAAGAGCAAGCAGATTGAAGATATTACAAGTCTTTCTATACAATGTCGGTTGGCCACCCATGATGAACCAGAGCGAACAGAGAAATACTATTCCTTCCGGTCTCTCCATATGTGGCTCACATGCATTTCGAAACTAAAGTAGGAACATTTAGCTGACCAATTAAACATCTCTCAGTTTTACTAATATCAACATAATATCATATTTGAATTTGTACAACTAAGCTCGTTTAGCTCGATGGGTGGAGCACTGCTATTACTACACGAACCACGTAGGCTGATAGTGGTCATCATAAAATGGGGAAACCGTAAGCATGATGAGTATAGTCTTGACCATGGAAGTGGGATGGAAGATCTGAAGCTGCAAACCGCGCAAAGGGTACTTAGCAACCGATGTTTGCTTTGAAATAACAACTAAGATTTGGTATGGACAAGAAAGTACAGTCAACAAGTGACAAAGAAATGCAATTATGATGTCTCTCTATATGTCGCGACATGCATTTGGAAACTCAAGTGGCACCTTTGGCTAACCAATTAAATGTGTCTGTTAACTAATACTAGTATCATATCACAATCACATTTGAACAACTAAGCTTTTGATTTTTGAGTGTTGTGTTGTTTAGCTTGAAGGGTAGAGTAATGCTAGTACGATAGAAAGCACCTGCGTAGATCATAGTAGAGTAGATAAAGGGGTAAAACCCTAAGCATCAAGAGTAAAATCAGGAAAGTGGAACTAGTTGGACCAGTGGGTGGCACACATGCTTTTCAAAATGAATATAGGAACATTAGGTGACCAATTAAACGTTCTCTGTTTTAGTGATATGAGCATCATATCAGATTCGTATTTCAACATGTAAGCTTTGGGTTGAGGTCTTGAGGAGTAGTGCTAGCACGACACGAAGCACCTACGATGATGGTAGTGAATATAAAGGGAGGAAACCATAAGATTTACGAGTATAGTGATCGCGCCATGGCGGATTTGAAGGTGCAAACCGGACAAAGCTACTTTGCAACCAATGTTTGCTTTCAACTACCCACTACGATTTGGTACGGACAAGAAAAGTACAGTAAACAATTTACGATCTATTTTCCGGGTGAGATCAATAACTTAAGCACATATGGAAGAGTACCACCTCTCTTGCGACGCCGTGTAGGCCTCTGCTGATACGTTAAGGATGCTTCGGGTGCAATGGCTGTTGGCGGCGGGGAAGAAGACTTTAGACGGCACATGGCTGGGTCGGGGGATAAATCATGTTGTCGTGGACGAGGCGGTCATAGGAGCGGCAATGGTAAGGTGGACGACGACACCGATAAAGAGAGAGGACGCGATGAATGGATCCTGGTCCAACGCCGTGGATGAGAGACGTCCATATCTTGTAGTGGACGACAGGGTAGGGTAGCGGCTCCGACAAGGTGGAGGATGGGGTGGCGGACGGAGGAGGCTGGCCGCAGTGGGGAGGTTGTCGTGGCGCTAACGGTGTATGAATGGGGAAATGGAGGGGGGATCTCAAACTTTGGGACGCGCTTGTCTGAACTGTGGGAAAGTTATGGACTTATCCCCCGTTTAAAATTTTGGAGATCATGTCGGTTGGGGATAGGACAGTAATCTTGCATCTCCCAAATATTAGCCGGTAACGATTTCAGGCGAGGAGAGGGTGTTTTGCTGCCCACGGTTGGCGCCCATGATGTATGAACGGGGATGACAGGTAGGGCGGTTGTGTCACATCTGAGGGAAGTTACACATCTGCCCCTATTTAAAATATTAGCCTACATTGATTTCAGACGAGGAGAGTTTGTTTTGCCGCTCATCTTGTATGAATGGGAAAATGGAGGGAGAGACACATGTCTTTCGGACGAGCTTGAATCAAATGTGTTTTTCCACCCATGTTTGGCGCCCACCGTGTATGAATGGGCTCAGAGGCCGTCGTGTCACGTCTGATTGAAGTTACTAGTCTACCCCTATCGACAACAATGTAAATCCGGTCGATAAGGATGTCAAGTGTTAGGGGTAGATAGTAATTTACATCTTGCAAACACTTGCTTCGGGCAGCCCACAAATTATAGTGGGTGTTTAGCCGCTTCATTCAAAACTTGGGAGAATTAGCATTCACATTAGCCCTGGGCCCTGCCAACTAAATTCAAATCCAATTTGTATCCGATTACGAATATCCACAGATAATTCTACTTTTGTTATTTATTTCTTCAAAACCACAATTGCACCTTTATATATGATTATGATTTAGAAATGTCGTGGTCTTCGAATTCAGTATGTTGGATACACTTTGAGTCAAACAGTTATTTCATCCAATACAATATGATCACACGAAAAATAGTTCACCTTATGTCAATCATACAAGTACTAAGGATTACCTCGCCTAAAAAATTCATATGACACAACATGCAAGTACAATAATCTAATGACAATTTCAACTGGTATCTAAAGAAGAACCGGGATTACCATGGGCTTTAGATAGCAGAAACAATAGGACCTCCTCCGACTTCAAATGCAACATTCTTACTTCCTCCAATTCTTGGGTTGCTTGCATAATGCGTGCCGCTAATTGCATAATTTCCAGCCTCAAGATCAAGATTACCTCATTCATGGCAGCCACACCATCTCTTTCTGCCTCTAGTAGAGCCTCAAGAACTATAATATCTGTGCTCAGACTTCTCTCCGGCGGTGTTGCCTCTGAACTGTTACCATCTGGTAACCTGGATGGCACATTGCTTCCACAAATAGATTCTGGGGTTGTACATTGTGTCCTAGTGTGAACGACATCCTGAAAGGTTTCTGCTGGACATAAGTAAGAGATAGTTATGGCATGATCTAGGCAGTAAGCTTACATGGTAAACGACATACGAATTATTGTCGAGCATCGCAAGCTATATTTAAATGGTTTGAAGCAGCATTAGCCGAAAAGAAATTAAAATGGTAAGATGAAACTAGGGATGTAAGTGGCAAATAAACGACATCCGCCGGTCCCATCTAGTTAGTTTTTGCTAGCTCCCTAGTTCATTTTCCTCAAAAAAACAAAAACTATTTTGAACTATCATACCACTAGTGGACTTTAATCGGGATTAAATGGGACCCAGTTGACATCCCAAGTTAAAAGGGAGTGTACCACTGCTATATTTAAGTTGCCAAGGCATCTAAGCAGTTGAAATAATCTGAGAAAGCACTTAACAGTGTGGCCTCATATAAACTATGAAGACAGTCTTGTGATGAAGTTCAGAGGAAAAATGAAGGACTCAAATGAACTAGGCATGCATTTCTTTACGATAGTACAGCAGGCACTGCTGACATATTGGCCAACTCAGGTATAGCGTAACAAGTCACAAACAAGCATTTGAATCAAGCAATACAGCAAAGCAAACAACTGAACTATTTGTAATTCTGTAGGATTACAGGTTGAGGGCACAAGCCAAGAAAGCAGTCACTCACATTACATTTCATATGTACTAAAACACACTGGCTTACCATATGTTGCTGTGAAGCCTCACTGTTGTTGCAATGTTCTTTGAAGATATCGTCAGCATCCCGTGGTTGCAAATCTAGTTGTTATAGTTTATTCTGCACCCTCTATTTAGGTAAAATTAATTTTAATCGCATGGACTGGTTCGAATTGATCATCAATGGTTCATCTAAACTAATGAAAGAAGGGTGTGTGCATACACGACAATATATCTGCTTTCCTCTATTTTTATGCTTGTTCGAGGTGCCAACCCCAAAAGAACAATTATTTTGCTTGATGGGGTTGGCAGCTCCATAATTAATAGAAGCATCAAATCAGCCATGCAACTTGGGAAGATCAAGAACACACAAAAAAGTAATGAACGGAAGCTTGGAGCAGTGATGTAATAGTTAGCATCAGAAAATGTAGGGTAAAACGAACAAAAAGCAGTGGAACCACATGCTAGTTTGCTGATGTGTAATTAAGCATAGAGAACATGAAGCAGTCTGATGGAACCAACAGGTGGCATCAGAACAATACCATTATCATAAATATAGCACACAAGAAGTAAAATAGTAGGCAGTGATATCTAGGAAGTGCAGTAATACTTAGGACAAAACTAAAGCATATTAACTATATGTGCACTGGTATGTAATTTAGCACATGTAACATGTTCATTGCTAGAAGTATGGCCCTATAGGTGCAAGAAGAATAACACGTCTCATGAAAAATTGAATGATGCCCTGAATAAATTGAAAGGTGTGGTCTTATGCTAAGAAAGTGAACGTAGGCGCCGGCCGTTGGATAATAGTACCTAATTCTCGGCGGTGTATGGGTATCGTTGTCATACTTGATAGCTAAGGATCGTCGATGGTGCTCGTGTTGCGGTTGAGTTTGGATCGTCTACCGCCGTCGCTAAAGCGGCTCCAGTGCTTTGGTTGCGGCACCTATCAACATACAAGAAAGCTCATCTGTGGTAAGTGAACAGTTGCACGATAAAGATGAGAAAAATCGAAGGAGTACAAATCGAAATAACCTGATGAGGCTGCAGCGTCAGTAAAGCAGGGCCGGTGGAGTTGAATATGGCGTCCGTGGAGCGGGTCCATATGTCCATGTTGTAAAGAAAGGAATGTGATGAACATGTTAGGCAACATTCCACACCAAAAATTCTGTTTTTATCATTTACTTGCTCGAGGACGAGCAGGAATTAAGCTTGGGTATGCTGATACATCTCCAATGTATCTATAATTTTTGATTGTTCCATGCTGTTATATTATCATTCTTGGATGTTTTACAATCATTTTATAGTCATTTTATATCATTTTTTGGTACTAACCTATTGACATAGTGCCCAGTGCCAGTTGTTGTTTTCTGCATGTTTTTTAACATCGCAGGAAATCAATATCAAACAGAGTCCAAACGCAACGCAACTCCTGGAGGATTTTTTTTGGGCCAGAGAAATCCAATGGGCTAAGGAAGCACCTGAGGGGCTGCTCGAGGTGAGCAGCACCCACCAGGGCGCGCCAGGAGGCCCTGGCGCACCCTGGGGAGTTGTGCCCACCTCGGGTACCCCCCGAACTGCCTCTTTGCTCTATAAATATCGAAATATTCCAGAAACCCTAGGGGAGTCGACGAAATATTGATCCAGCCGCCGCAAAGTCCAGAACCACCAAGATCCAAACTAGACACCGTCATGGAGGGTTTCACCACTTTCATTGGTGCCTCTCCTATGATTCGTGAGTAGTTCTTTGTAGACCTACGGGTCCGTAGTTAGTATCTAGATGGCTTCCTCTCTCTCTCTCTTGATTATCAATACAATGGTCTCTTGAAGATCCATATGATGTAAGTCTTTTGGCGTTGTGTTTGTTGGGATCCGGTGAACTTTGAGTTTGTGATCAGATCTATGCTTTTATCCATGAAAGTTATTTGAGTCTTCTTGATCTCTTATATGCATGATTGCTTATAGCCTCGTATTTCTTCTCTGATATTTGGTTTTGTTTGGCGAACTTGATCTATTTATCTTGCAATGGGAAGAGGTGCTTTGTAGTGGGTTTGATCTTACGGTGCTTGATCCCAGTGATAGAAAGGGAACCGACATGTATGTATCGTTGATACTAAGGATAACAAGATGAAATCTATATCTGCCGCAAAAGATAACAGATCTCGTCTACATCATGTCATCGTTCTTATTGCATTACTCCGTTTTGTCATGAACTTAATACACTAGATGCATGTTGGATAGCGGTCGATGTGTGGAGTAATAGTAGTAGATGCAGGCAGGAGTCGGTCTACTAATCTTGGACGTGATGCCTATATAATGATCATTGCCTGGATATCTTCAGGATTATTTGAAGTTCTATCAATTGCCCAATAGTAATTGTTTTCCGAACGTTTGCTATTTTTCTCGAGAAAAGCCACCAGTAAAACCTACGGCCCACGGGTCTCTTTTCATCATATTTGGCTTTGCGATCTATTTTTCCTTGCATTTATTTTCAGACATATTAAACCAAAAATACAAAAATACCTTGCTGCAATTTATTTGTTCCGCGATCTATTTATCCTATCTACCACTTTTTACCTCACGTTATTTGCCTACTTGAGGCGCCGTCCCCGAAAGGCATTGACAACCCCTTTAACACGTCGGGTTGCGAGTATTTGTTATTTTTGTGCAGGTGTTGTTTACGTAGTGTGTGGAGGTTCTCCTACTGGTTCGATAAACCTTGTCTCATCACTGAGGGAAATACCTACCATCGCTATACTGCATCATCCCTTTCTCTTTGGGGAAATACCGACGTAGTTCTAGTAGACATCAAAAGGAATTTCTAGGGCCGTTTACCGGGGAGGATCTTCAACATCAACCAGGTTCCTAATCACAAATCTCATCTCCTCGCAACTTACATTATTTTCCATTTGCCTCTCGTTTTCCTCTCCCCCACTTCACAAAAATTTAGCGTTTTATTCGCCCTCTTTTTCGTTCGCCGTTTTCTCGTCAGATCTTTTAATTGCTTGAGCTTGTCACCATGAGTGACTTTGGTATGGCAGAAACAGATGATGGCCTAACTCCTAAAGTGGAGTGTACAATTAATCTGGATGCAAAACTTTCATTTTGAGGCAAGGGAATTTTATGGGAAAAGAACATATCCAAGAATTTTTCAATTGTGTAGGAAAATTAAGTCTTGATGATATCCCTATACTTAAAAGGACTAAAACTTATGCGGAAGCTATCTCGGCACTTGTCTTGAAACTTGAAACTAGATTTATTCGTACTCATCCTACCTTACAAAGATTGTTCTATGACTTGCCCATTATAAAGGATCCTAAAGCTAAAAAATTAGCCACTCTTGTTTTGATGAATGAATTTGACTACATAATACGGGAAGCTAGGGAAATCTTTAATTTTTATGGCATGAATTGTGAAAAACCGGTGATTGATCAAATTCTTTATAATAGTGATTATGCTTTGAGACATTTGCTTGGAGATAACCAAATCTTTGATGAGAATCTTAAAAAGCAAGTCCCCGTTTTAGATATGACCCAACAAGTTTTTAACAATCTGAATCAACACTATTCTCGGATTGCTGCCGAAAATCAAATGGGTTATGATAGAAAGCAACTCTATAGTGCTAAGGTTTCTATGGATAATGTTTTTTTGTCTTATTTACAAAACCTCCCGACACAAATACTTCCAAGGGAAACAAGGATAAGGGAGACAAAACTTGGATCTTACGCGTTATGCCTAGCTACGGGCATAAAATGATAGCGCTTGTTGGGAGGCAACCCAACGAATAAAATTTATTTTTGTTTTCTGTTCTTGAGTGTTAGAACAATTATGCTACTGCTATGATTGTGTTTTTTGTGTTTTAATTAGTGTTTGTGCCAAGCAAGACCTTTGGGAAGACTTGGCTGAAAGTTTATTTGATCTTGCTGAAAAACAGAAACTTTTGCACTCACGAGATTCATTGTTATTTTTTACATAAGAGTGATTTTATGTTGATTATTTTTTAATAGGATTATTAGACAAATTACTCACGTCCACCAATTTATTTCATCATTTTTGGAGTTACATAAGTATTCGAAATTTTTAGATTGCTACAGACTGTTCTGTTTTTTGACAGATTCTGTTTTCTTGTGTTGTGTGCTTGTTTTGATAATTCTATGGTTTTCTTTGATGAGTTTTTGCCTATAGAAAAGTTGGAATATAGTATATATAATGCAAAAACAAAATAAGAATAGGTTTTCTACAGTATTTATAGTAGTGGTTTGGTTTCTTATACTAACGGATCTCACGAAGGTTTTGTTTGAGTTTTGTGTGATTGAAGTTTTCAAGTTTTGGCTTATCTTACGATGGATGAAGGAATAAGGATAAGCAAAAGTCTAAGCTTGGGGATGCCCGAGGCACCCCAAGATAATATTCAAAGAAGTAGCAAGCAACTAAGCTTGGGGATGCCCCCGAGTGGCATCCCCGCTTTCTTCTAACGACCATCGGTATTTTACTTGAAACTAATATTTTTATTCATCACATGATATGAGTTTTGCTTGGAGTGTCTTGTATGATATGCGTCTTTGCTTGTTTTGCTTTGTGTATTAAGTGTCGAATGCTTGCATGATACACCCTTTTTAGAGAGCCAAAAATTATGCTATGCTTGCTCCTATGCTTCACTTAAATTTTTAGAGCCATGGACTTGCTCTGGTACTTCACTTATATCTTTTTGAGCACGGTGTGCTTTGTTAATTTTGAAGAAATGCGCTCATGCTTCACTTAGATTTATTTGGGGGTTAGTAATTTTTTAAGAAATTCTCTCTTGCTTCACTTAGATTATTTTGAAAGAAAGAAAAAATTATGCTCATGATCTTCACTTATATTTGCTTGAGCTTATCAAAAGAAACATATGAAAATAGTCCCAAAGTGATAGATATACAAGGAGGATATAATAAAAACTTTCATGAAGATCATTGGAAAAAATAAACTTGATTCTTAGTAATGGTTTTGAGATATGACGATATGATATGTGAGTCGTGTTGATGAGTAATTGTGCTTTAGTAAGAACATTGATGTTAAGGTTTTTGATTCCCTATGCAAGCACGAAAGTCAATAGTTATTCAATGAAATTTATATCCTACTTATGGTGCATTATTTGGTGTTACTTATGCTTAATGCTTGGGTACGAGATTTTTCGCTTTTTGGTTGGTCGCTTCTCAATCTTTTTGCTAGCCTTCATTTTGCACTAAGTATGATCACTACTTGTGCATCCAAAACCCTTTAAACCAGTTTTGCCTTATGAGTCCACTATACCTACCTATATGCGGTATTTCCATGTCGTTCTAAGCAAATTTGCATGTGCCATCTCTAATGTTCAAAATAAATTTCTCTTTTGTGTGCTCTACTACTCGCGAGGCGGTAAAGGGTAGCCAATATTTTCCATGCTAGATGTGTTATTCTCACGATGAGTGTTTATTCACTTCTCATTGGTCGAGAGTACGGCAAAGGTGTTAGGGATGCCCAGTCCCGAAATGAAAAATGAATTTACTTTATTTTGTCAAATAACAAATTCCTTGGAAAGTGTTGATATGGAAGGCACCCGTGGATACGGCTAGCCATGGAAAGTGAATGTTATGGTGGAAAAAGGAATAAACTATATTTTCTGTTTGGGAGCCGCCTATGATGTATCTAGCATGGAAAGTGTTGGGATGCTCCAAGTCATTTTCGTTGGTAGGAAAAGTATGCCTCTCAAAAATAATTGCATCTCTCAATTTAAACTTTGAGCTCTGGCACCTCTACAAATCTCTACTTCCCTCCACGAAGGGCCTTTCTTTTACTTATGTAATTTTTTATTTTGAATTTGAGTCTCCATCTTCTCTTATAAAGCACCAACTAAAGGGCACTATGATCGTATTTGAGCATTGGGTGTAGCTAATATTCGAGTGTGTTTCATGAATGGATCAATGATTAAGCATGATGGGCTAGGGATAACTTGCTTTAGTGTTGATATTTTCAAAGACATGGTTGCTTGTTGGTATGCTTGAGTATTAAAGTCTTCATGTCAAAACTAGACCATTGCTTTGAATCATATAAAAGTCCATATGTCCATGCTATAAAGAAAAGAATGTGATGAACATGTTCGGCAACATTCCACATCAAAAATTCTGTTTTTATCATTTACCTACTCGAGGACGAGTAGGAATTAAGCTTGGGGATGCTGATACGTCTCCAACGTATCTATAATTTTTGATTGTTCCATGCTATTATATAATCATTCTTGGATGTTTTACAATCATTTTATAGTCATTTTATATCATTTTTTGGTACTAACCTATTGACATAGTGCCCAGTGCCAGTTGATGTTTTCTGCATGTCCTGAGTCCAAATGCAACGGAACTCCTGGATGATTTTTTGGGCCAGAAGAAAGCCAATGGGCCAAGGAAACACCTGAGGGGCTGCTCGAGGTGAGCCGCACCCACCAGGGCGTGCCAGGAGGCCCAGGCGCGCCCTGGGGGTTTGTGCCCACCTCGCGTGCCCCCGAACTGCCTCTTTGCTCTATAAATACCCAAATATTCTAGAAACCCTAGGGGAGTCGAGAAATATTGATCCAACCGCCGCAGAGTCCAGAACCACCAAGATCCAACCTAGACACAGTCATGGAGGGGTTCACCACTTCCATTGCTGCCTCTCCTATGATGCGTGAGTAGTTCTTTGTAGACCTACGGGTCCGTAGTTAGTAGCTAGATGGCTTCCTCTCTCTCTCTCTTGATTATCAATACAATGGTCTCTTGGAGATCCATAGGATGTTAGTCTTTTGGCGGTGTGTTTGTTGGGATTCGATGAACTTTGAGTTTATGATCAGATCTATGTTTTTATCCATGAAAGTTATTTGAGTCTTCTTTGATCTCTTATATGCGTGATTGCTTATAGCCTCGTATTTCTTCTCCGATATTTGGGTTTTGTTTGTCCAACTTGATCTATTTATCATGCAATGGGAAGAGGTGTTTTATAGTGGGTTCGATCTTACGGTGCTTGATCCCAGTGAAAAAAAAGGAACCGACACGTATGTATCGTTGCTACTAAGGATAACAAGATGAGATCAATATCTGCCGCAATATATAAATGGATCTCATCTACGTCATGCCATCGTTCTTATTGCATTACTCCTTTTTCTCATGAACTTAATACACTAGATGCATGCTAGATAGCGGTCGATGTGTGGAGTAATAGTAGTAGATGCAGGTAGGAGTCGGTATACTAATCCTGGATGTGATGCCTATATAATGATCATTGCCTGGATATCGTCATGATTAATTGAAGTTCTATCAATTGCCCAACAGTAATTTTTTTGCACCATTTGCTATTTTTCTCGAGAGAATCCACTAGTAAAACCTACAGCCCTCGGGTCACTTTTCATCATATTTGCCTTTGCGATCTATTTTCCCTTGCATTTATTTTCAAATCTATTAAACCAAAAATACAAAAATACCTTGCTGCAATTTATTTGTCCCATGATATATTTATCCTATCTACCACTTTTTACCACATGTTATTTGCCTACTTGAGGCACCATACCCGAAAGGGATTGACAAGCCCTTTAACACGTCGGGTTGCGAGTATTTGTTATTTGTGTGTAGGTGTTGTTTGTGTGGTGTGAGGAGGTTCTCCTAGTGGTTCGATAACCTTGGTCTCATCACTGAGGGAAATACCCACCATCGCTATACTGCATCATCCCTTCCTTTTTGGGGAAATACCGACGTAGTTCTAGCAGACTTCATGGGGACCAATGACCCGGCAGGAGGGTGCAGCCCGGCAATCGAAGGGGAGTTGTTTCCGACAGGGTCCCTGCCAAGAGCCCTAAGAGGCTTACCGGAGTCCAATTTCCTTCACTTTCTGGCCATTGTTGTCGGGGATACGGAGGGCTGAGTAAGCTGGAGAACAAAAGTTCATGGTTCCACAGGAAGCTTCTACGCAGCGCACTTTGACAGATGATCAGCAATGTTGTTTTCCCTACGGGGTACGTGCTCCGTTTGCAATCCGTCAAAGTGCTCCTACAGTCCTCTCACTTCCTTGACGTATGCCTCCATCGAATGGTCAGCTTGTTGTGAATCTCCTCGAATGATCAGCTTCTTGATTCCCAATTTTGTGGCAATCCTGAGCCTAGCAAGGAACCCTTCATACTCTGCTATATTTTTGGTCGCCTCCTTCTGGGGAAAATGTATCTGGAGACGTACTTCAGGTGCTCTCTTGTGGGAGCAATGAGAACCATGCGGGCCCCTGCACCTTGTAGGGAGAAGGCACCATCGAAATACATGATCCATTCTTGGGGCGCTTCCTTGCCGGGGATAACTGCTTCCAGTACTTATTCATCAGGGGTTGGCGTCCATTCTGCAGTAAACTCTGCCAATGCCCTGCTCTGAATCGTTGATGTGCTTTTCAGACCAAAGCTGGATAACTCCAATGCCCATTCCACTATTCTGCCGGTAGCCTCTAGGTTTCGGAGTATCCTTTGCAAAGGGAAGCGGTTGACAACCGTGATCTCATGGGCTGGAAGTAGTGGTGCAGTTTCCTTGAGGCCATGACAAGGCCAAAAATCAATTTTTGCATGCCAGAATACCTGGATCTAGCCCCCTGCAACAGGGAGCTGACAAAGTATACTAGGCGCTGCACCATCTTCTTCCTTGTCGCATCCTTGAGGTTGTCTCCGTTGTCGTGCTCCTCTTTGTCCTAATCCACATCTGGCCTTGTCGGGCTGTTCTCTCTCTCTTCCCTGGACGAGACACTTGTTGAGGCTGCTATCTCCTCCACTTCCCACTGTGCCACTAATGTCGCGCTAACCACTTGATTTGTCGCTGCTAGATATAGCAGTAATTGCTCTTATGGTTTGGGTGCAACAAAAGTGGGCATAGAAGACAAGTAGGTCTTCAAATCTTGTAGCACTGCGTCTGCTTCCGGGGTCCACTTCATGGGTCCTGCCTTCTTCAAAATTTTGAAGAACGGCAAGGCGCGCTTGATAGACTTGGAAATGAACCTGCTAAGCGCAACCGAGCATCCTGTCAAACGCCTCACATCCTTAACTGTCTTGGGTGCCTAATCTGCTCGATGGCCTTGATCTCATCTAGGTTGGCCTCGATCCCATGGTGGGACACAAAGAAACTAAGTAGCTTGCCAAAGGGATCACCAAACACACACTTCTCTGGGTTCAGCTTCAAGTTGATCATGCACAGATTAGCAAATGTCTCTTCTAAATCCTGGATGAGGGTTGATTTGTCCTTGGTCCTGACCACAATATCTTCAATGTTCCTGTGCAACTGTGGTTCAAAACCAATTTGGACTACTCTTGCAAAAGAAGACCCGACACTCTTCAACCCGAAAGGCATGCGCACAAAGCAGTATGTGCCACATGGGGTGATGAATGAGGTTTTTTCTTCATATTCCTTGGACATAAAGATCTGATGATATCCAGAGTATGCATCTAGAAAGGAGAGCAAATCGCACCCGGGAGTGGAATCCACAATATGGTCGATGCGTGACAAGGGGAATTGGTCCTTCGGGCATGCCTTGTTTAGATCTGTGAAATCTATCCAAAGCCTCCATTTCCCATTAGCCTTGCACACAACCCCTGGGTTTGCTAACCATGTTGGATGTAGCACTCCTCTGACCAAACTAGCTGCCTCAAGTTTCTTGATTTCCTCGGCAATGAACTATTGTTGCTCTAAGGCCTGCTTCCCATCCTTTTGCTTGACGGGTCGGGCATGTGGGCAGACAACAAGGTGGTGCTCAATTAACTCCTTGGGAACACCGGGGATATCTGATGGTTGCCAAGAAAACACATCGATATTCACCTGCAGGAAGGCAATGAGCGCGCTTTCCTATTTGTCATCAAGGGTGGCACTAATAGTGAAAGTACCATCAGCGCCAGCCAGCCCTGCCGAGACCTTTTTTACATGGGGTGCAGCAGCCTTGGACCTCCTGTTGTTGGAACTCTCCGGCACGTCATCAACAGGTGTGGCACACTCTGAAGAGGTACGCTTCCAGGATTCCTTGCCGGCGTCCCTGTTAGCCTTCTTCTTTCCTTTGCTTTCCGTGGTGGGAACTGTGGCATCAGCAGCCTCTGCCGCAACTGTGTCCCGGTACATCTTATCCACACAAATAATTGCGTCTTTCTTTTCTAACGGAATGGAAAAGATGCCCATCGGCCCTGGCGTCTTCAAGGTGTTGTAGGCATAGTGGGTGCCGCCATGAATTTGGCCAGGGCGGGGTGCCCAAGGATTCCGTTGTACGGCAGGGGGAGATCGATCACATCAAACATAACCTTCTCAGTCTGGTAATTCAACTCTCCTCCGAATGTCACTGGCAACATGATCTTTCCCTTAGGATGACTCCTGCCGAGATTGACTCCTTGAAATGTGCCCGTGACCTTAAGTTCTTCCTCTGCTATCTGGAGTTTGTGGATAACCTTTGGGGAAATCAGATTCAACCCGGCCCCACCGTCAACCAACAACTTTGTGACTTTGAGGTTGCGAATTGTTGGTGAGACCAACAACGGCAAGCACCCTACCGCAGTGATGCGGTCAGGGTGGTCCTGTTCATCAAATATGATGGGCATGCGTGACCACTTGAGTGGCTTCTGAGAATCTGCCGCTGGTTCCATGGCATTGACCTTACGTGCCCACTATTTAAGTTGGCGGTGAGAGGAGTGCGAAGATGCACCCCGTCAATACACAGGGCGTCAGTAGCCTTCTGGAATTCCTGCTTGTTGGTTTCCTCTTCATCCCCTCCATCACTTTCATCATTGGAATCCTCCTTCTCTTGGCCCCTGGCGGGTTTTCCTTGGTTCCGAGGAGCCATGCCGGGGCGATTTACTTCACCGCCCCGGCCTTCCTGCCAGTACCATTTTGACCTTTTTCCTTATCACGCTTCTCATACTCAGCCCTCTGCCTCTTGACGAGCTACTCAACCTGATGACACTCCTGGAGATCATGGCCCTTTGTCCGATGAATCTTCCAATATGGCCCATCGCTTTCCCAGCTTTCTCGGGAGCTGCAGCCTCCCGCAGTCAGCACATGCGGCAACTTCCTTGCCCGGGGCTTTAGCCATAGCCTTCTTGCCGGTACTAGGCATGCCCGATCCCTCAACGGTCATCACTACCTTATCCTTGCGCTTCTTGTTGCACTTCTTGTTCTTCTTCTTCTGACTGGTGGTCCCGTCATCATCCTCTGAGTCGATGTCGACACAATCTTCCTCCCTAGGGAGTTTCTTCCCCTCATCCACCCGAGCACACTTGTCCACCAAGGTGTAAAGCTCCTTCACAGTCTTGGGCAACCGAATGCTCATCTTGCAACGTATCCTGCCGTTGCGCACGTTGGATTGGAAGGCAGCTATCACAGCTGCCGGGTGGATGTCTGGGATATTTCCGTGGACTCAGCTGAATCTCTGCAAGTACTTTTGTAAGGTCTCTTCTTCTTTCTGCTAGAGAAGCTGCAAGTTGCTGGGTCGCCCTGGTTCTTGATGGCCGCCCGTGAAGGCACCAATGAACTCATGGCACAGGTCAGCCCAGGTCGAAATGGAGTTCTCCAACACGTGCATCAACCAAGACCTCACATTAGACTTGAGTGTTAAAGGGAAGTAGTTGGCAAAGACCTTCTCATCCCTTCCCCGGCAACTTGAACAGCGATGGTGTAGATGTTCAAGAACTCTGCCAGGTTCAGTCTCCCATCATACTTCTTGGGTATCTCTGTCTTGAACGTGCGAGCAGACAGCCAACGGACTTGCCGCAGCTCATGGGTGAAGGCAGGGCACCCAACCTCTAAAGGTAGGCACCCGCCATCTCCGAGTGTGGGCTCGTCGACATCAGGGCCATCGCACCCATAGGACCGGCAGTGGTTGTTATGGCACCGCTCGACAACGACGGGAGCGCCTTCCCCCTGTATGTCCTCTGGGTCCCGCAGTTGGCTTCGACGCGCTCGAGGGTCGGAAGAGGCTATCGAGACGTCATCGGGTTCTTGGTTTCGTGGCTCCTCCATTGGTTGCCATGATGGGGATTGCACCATGGGGGTGGCCCCTTCCGTGCGGCCAGCAGCATGAGCTGTTGTCCTTGCCTGGGGAGGCCGTGGTGGGCCAGCTCGCTGTAATCCTCCCGCCTCGACGAAACCAATTAGACTTTGGATGGTGGCTCGCCACTCATCCATCTGATCAGCTGCAGGCAGAAATCTTAACAATAGTTGGGCCCGTGCAATGGCCTTTGAGGCAGTGCTTGGCATCGGTGATGAAGGTGTAGATCGCAGTGTTTTTCGGTTCCTGATGGTGCCGGTAGCGACCGCGTGATGTCTACTACACAACCTTCTTCTTGTAGACGTTGTTGGGCCTCCAAGTGCAGAGGTTTGTAGGACAGTAGCAAATTTCCCTCAAGTGGATGACCTAAGGTTTATCAATCTGTGGGAGGCGTAGGATGAAGATGGTCTCTCTCAAACAACCCTGCAACCAAATAACAAAGAGTCTCTTGTGTCCCCAACACACCCAATACAATTAAATTGTATAGGTGCACTAGTTCGGAGAAGAGATGGTGATACAAGTGCAATATGGATGGTACATATAGGTTTTTGTGATATGAAAATATAAAAACGGCAAGGTAGCAAGCGATAAAAGTGAGCGAAAATGGTATTGCAATGCTTCGAAACAAGGCCTAGGGTTCATACTTTCACTAGTGCAAGTTCTCTCAACAATAATAACATAATTAGATCATATAACAATCCCTCAACGTGCAAGAAAGAGTCACTCCAAAGTCACTAATAGAGGAGAACAAATGAAGAGATTGTTGTAGGGTATGAAACCACCTCAAAGTTATTCTTTCTGATTAATCCATTGGGCTATTCCTATAAGTCTCACAAACTGCCCTAGGGTTCGTAGTAAAATAACACCTTAAGACACACATCAACCAAAACCCTAATGTCACCTAGATACTCCAATGTCACCACAAGTATCCGCGGGTATGATTATATGATATGCATCACACAATCTCAGATTCATCTATTCAAACCAACAGAAAGAACTTCAAAGAGTGCCCCAAAGTTTCTACCAGAGAGTCCAGACGAAAACGTGTGCCAACCCCTATGCATAAGTTCACAAGGTCACAGAACCCGCAAGTTGATCACCAAAATATACATCAAGTGGATCACGTGAATATCCCATTGTCACCACAGATAAGCACATGCAAGACATATATCAAGTGTTCTCAAATCCTTAAAGACTCAATCCGATAAGATAACTTCAAAGGGAAAACTCAGTCCATTACAAGAAGGTAGAGGGGGAGAAACATCATATGATCCAAGTATAATAGCAAAGCTCGTGGTACGTCAAGATCGTGACATATCAAGAACACGAGAGAGAGAGAGAGAGAGAGAGAGAGAGAGAGAGAGATCAAACACATAGCTACTGGTACATACCCTTAGCCCCGAGGGTGAACTACTCCCTCCTCATCATGGAGAGCACCGGGATGATGAAGATGGCCACCGGTGATGGATCCCTCCTCCGGCAGGGTGCCGGAATAGGGCCCCGATTGGTTTTTGGTGGCTATAGAGGCTTGCGGCAGTGTAACTCCTCACCTAGGTTTCTTTTTGGGGGTTTCTATATTTATAAGAATTTTTGGCATCAGTTTCACGCCAGGGGGTCTCCGAGTCAGCCATGAGGTAGGAGCACCCTCCCAGGGGGTAGGGCGTGCCCTCCACCCTCGTGGTTGGCTCGGGACTCTTCTGGCCCAACTCTTTTGCTTCGGGGGCTTCTTCTGGTCCATAAAAAATCATCGGGAATTTTCAGCTCATTTGGACCCCGTTTGATATTCATTTTCTGTTAAACTCAAAAACAAGGAACAAACAGAAACTGGCACTGGGCTCTAGGTTAATAGGTTAGTCCCAAGAATCATATAAAATAAAATATAAATGCATGTAAAACATCCAAGATGGATAATATAATAGCATGGAACAATAAAAAATTATAGATACGTTGGAGACGTATCAAGCATCCCCAAGCTTAATTCCTGCTCGTCCTCGAGTAGGTAAATGATAAACACAGAATTTTTGATGTGGAATGCTACCTAACATATTTGTCAATGTAATCTTCTCTATTGTGGCAAGAATATTCAGATCCATAAGATTCAAAACAAAAGTTTAATATTGACATAAAAACAATAATACTTCAAGCGTACTAACAAGGCAATTATGTCTTCTCAAAATAACATGGCCAAAGAAAGCTCATCCCTGCAAAATCATATAGTCTGGCTATGCTCCATATTCATCACACAAAATATTCAAATCATGCACAACCCCAGTTTCAGCCAAGCAATGTTTCATACTTTAGTATTCTCAAATTTTTTCAACTTTCACGCAATACATGAGCATGAGCCATGGACATAGCACTATAGATGGAATAGAATATGGTGGTTGTGGAGAAGGCAAAAATAAGGATATAGTCTCACATCAACTAGGCATATCAATGGGCTATGGAGATGCCCATCAATAGATATCAATGTGACTGAGTAGGGATTGCCATGTAACAGATGCACTAGAGCTATAAGTGTATGAAAGCTCAAAAGGGAAACTAAGTGGGTGTGCATCCAACTTGCTTGCTCATGAAGACCTAGGGCATTTGAGGAAGCCCATCGTGGTAATATACAAGCCAAGTTCTATAATGCAAAATTCCCACTAGTATATGAAAGTGACAACATAGAAGACTCTCTATCATGAAGATCATGGTGCTACTTTGAAGCACAAGTGTGGTAAAAGGATAGTAGCATTGCCCCTTCTCTCTTTTTCTCTCATTTTTTGGACTTTTTTTGGCCTCCCTTTTTTCGTCTGGAGTCTCATCCCGGCTTGTAGGGGAATCATAGTCTCCATTATCCTTTCCTCACTGGGACAATGCTCTAATAATGAAGATCATCACACTTTTATTTACTTACAACTCAAGAATTACTACTCGATACTTAGAAAAAAATATGACTCTATATGAATGCCTCTGGCGGCGTACCGGGATGTGCAATGACTCAAGAGTGACATGTATGAAAGAATTATGAACGGTGGCTTTGCCACAAATATGATGTCAACTACATGCTCATGCAAAGCAATATGACAATGATGAAGTGTGTCATAATAAACAGAACAATGGAAATTTGCATGGCAATATATCTCGGAATGGCTATGGAAATACCATAATAGGTAGGTATGGTGGCTGTTTTGAGGAAGGTATATGGTGAGCGTATGGTACCAACGAAAGTTGTGTGGTACTAGAGAGGCTAGCAATGGTGGAAGGGTGAGAGTGTGTATAATACATGGACTCAACATTAGTCATAAAGACCTCATATACTTATTGCAAAAATCTATTAGTCCTTGAAACCAAGCACTACGCGCATGCTCCTAGGGGAAGGGTTGATAGGAGTTAACCATCGCGTGATCCCGACCTCCACACAAAGGATGACAATCAAAGAAATACTTCATTTTCCAAATTTGTTACACAACGGTTCACCATACGTGCATGCTACGGGACTCACAAACCTCAACACAAGTATTTCTAAAATTCACAATTACTCCACTAGCATGACTCTAATATCACCATCTTCATATCTCAAAACAATCATAAGGAATCAAACTTCTCATAGTATTCAATGCACATTATATGAAAGTTTTTATTATATCCCTCTTGGATGCCCATCATATTAGGACTAAATTCGTAGCCTAAGCAAATTACCATGATGTTTAAGACTCCCAAAATAATATAAGTGAAGCATGAGAGTTCATCTATTTTTCAAAATAAAACCACCACTGTGCTCTAAAAAGATACAGTTGAAGCACTAGAGCAAATAACAAACTACTCCAAAAGATATAAGTGAAGATCAATGAGTAGTCGAATAATTATGCAGCTATGTGAAGACTCTCTAACATTTAGGAATTTTAGATCTTAATATTTTATTCAAACAACAAGCAAAACAAAATAAAACGAAATGACACTCCAAGAAAAACACATATCATGTAGTGAATAAAATATAGCTCCAAGTAAAGTTACCGATGAACGAACACGAAAGAGGGGATGCCTTCCAGGGCATCCCCAAGCTTAGGCTCGTGTTTGTCCTTGAATATTACCTTGGGGTGCATTGGGCATCCCCAAGCTTAGGCTCTTGGCACTCCTTATTCCATAGTCCATCGAATCTTTACTCAAAACTCGAAAACTTCACAACACAAAACTCAACAGAAAACTCGTAAGCTCCGTTAGTATAAGAAAATAAATCACCACTTTTGGTACTGTTGTGAACTCATTCTAAATTCATATTGGTGTAATATCTAATTTATTCCAACTTCTCTATTGTTCATACCCTCCGATACTACTCATAGATTCATCAAAATAAGCAAATAACACATAGAAAACAGAATGTGTCAAAAACAGAACAGTCGTAGTAATCTGTAACTCTCGAATACTCCTGTAACTCCAAAAATCTACCAAAATTAGAAAAACCTGAGAAATTGTGTACCAATCCAGAGCAAAAAGAATCAGATCAAAAGCACGTCTCTGTGAATTATTAAAACTAATTTACTGGGCGCAAAAGTTTTTGATTTTCAGCAGGATCGACACAACTATCACCGTAAGCTATCCCATAGGTCTTACTTGGCACTTTATTGAAACAAAAGCTATAAAACATGATCACTACAGTACCTTAATCATGTTAACACACAAAAGCAGTAGAGGTAAATATTTGGTTGTCTCCCAACAAGCGCATTTCTTTAATGCCTTTTTAGCTACGCATGATGATTTCAACGATGCTCACACAAAAGATAAGAATTGAAACATAATAGGAGCATCATGAAACATATGACTAGCACATTTAAGTCTAACCCACTTCCTATTCCTAGGGATTTTGTGAGCAACTAACTTATGGGAACAAGAATCAACTAGCATAGGAAAGTAAAACAAGCATAGCTTCAAGAGTTTCAACACATAGAGAGGAAACTTGATATTATTGCAATTCCTACAATCATATACTCCTGCCTCATAATAATTTTCAGTAGCATCATGAATGAATTCAACAATATAACTATCACATAAAGCATTATTTTCATGATGCACAAGCATAGAAAATTTACTACTCTCCACATAAGAAAAATTCTTCTCATTCGGAATAGTGGGAGCAAATTCAATGAAATAACTATCATGTGAGGCATAATCCAATTGAAAATTAAAATCATGATGACAAGTTTCATGGTTATCATTATTCTTTATAGCATACATTTCATCACAATAATCATCATAGATAGAAACTTTGTTCTCATAATCAATTGGAACCTCTTCCGAAATAGTGGATTCATCACTAAATAAAGTCAAGACCTCTCCAAATCCACTTTTATCATTATAATAAGATTCAGCATCCTCCAAAATAGTGGGATCATTACTTCCTAAAGTGGACACTCTTCCAAACCCATTTTCATCAATATAATCATCATAAATAGGAGGCATGCTTTCAACATAATAAATTTGCTCATCAAACTTGGGGGACAAAAAATATCATAATCATCAAACATAGCTTTCCCAAGCTTGTGGCTTTGCATATCATTAGCATCATGGATATTCAAAGAATTCATACTAACAACATTGCAGTCATGCTCATCATTCAAATATTGTATGACAAACATTTTATTGCATTCTTCTTCTAACACTTTGGCACAATTATCGGAATCCTTAATTTCACGAAAGACATTAAAAAGATAAAGTATATGAGGCACCCTCAATGCCATTTTTTTGTAATTTTCTTTTATAGATTAAACTAGTGATAAAACAAGAAACAAAAAGATTCAATTGCAAGATCTAAAGATATACCTTCAAGCACTAACCTCCCCGGCAACGGCGCCAGAAAAGAGCTTGATGTCTGCTATGCAACCTTCTTCTTGTAGACGTTGTTGGGCC
Organism: Triticum dicoccoides; assembly: GCF_002162155.2. Classification (NCBI taxonomy): domain Eukaryota; kingdom Viridiplantae; phylum Streptophyta; class Magnoliopsida; order Poales; family Poaceae; genus Triticum; species Triticum dicoccoides. The sequence goes on from NC_041385.1 coordinate 408,737,455, forward strand.
TCCAAACGCAGAGGTTCATAAGACAGTAGCAAATTTCCCTCAAGTGGATGACCTAAGGTTTATCTATCCGTGGGAGGCGTAGGATGAAGATGGTCTCTCTCAAACAACCCTGCAACCAAATAACAATGAGTCTCTTGTGTCCCCAACACACCCAATACAATGGTAAATTGTATAGGTGCACTAGTTCGGCAAAGACACTACAAAAAAAGACACATCCGTGACATTTTGGGTCGAACGAAAAAAAAATTATGTCATACATATGACACTTCTATGATGATAATTGTGACAAAACCCGGTATCATCATAGATGTGGTGGGATCCTACTTCTGTGACAAAAAATCATGACAGAAAATGGGCTTTTCGTCCTGGGCGGGCCGGAGACGTAGCTGCATGACATTCTTTGGGCCGTCCATGACGGAAAAAACCGTGCTAAAAGTGAGGGCGAGGAAAATTTCGGGGAGTTCTCGGTTACGGTGGGTGGTGGGGGGCCGAGCGATGCGCGTTTCTCTCGTACACGTATGCGCGTGTGTGCGAGGCGTTGGCTCTAACTGAACCTGAGCGAGGCGTTGGGCTCTAACTGAACCCGAGCGATTGCACTGCAGGCTACACGTTACTGAACCCGAGCGATCGATCGATGGCTGTTAACTGAACCCGATCGAGCGATTCCTTCGCTACTGCTACTAATTGAAACCGATCGATGCTGCCTCTCTGGATGAACAGTGAGCGTTGCGGGGGGGGGGGTGTGGATGAACAGTGAGCGGTGGCGTTGCCTCTGGATGAACAAGACACCATGGTGTGGAGGGCTGGATGAACAGGACAACCCCGTGGAGGGCTGGATGAACAGTAGACGGTGGAGGAGTGGTTGAACAGTAGCCGGTGGAGTAGCGCACGGTGTAGGCTGGATGAACGGGAGCCCGTGGAGGCTGGAGAAGACCGACGGTAGCCCATGGAGGCTGGAGGAGGTCGACGGTGGAGATGAACAGTATCCCGTGGAGTCCCGTTTTGCGGTACGCCACACCCCTCCCGATGAACAGGACCCCCGTTTCGACTGTAGCGCTCCAACACAAGTCCATTTTGTCCGTTTTGCGGTACGCCACCCCTCCGATCAACAGGACCCCTGTTTCGACCGTAGCACTCCAACACAAGTCTGTTTCGTTCGTTTTGCGGTACGCCACACCCCTCTCGATCAATAGGACCCCCCGTTTGGACCGTAGGAGGTCCGTTTCCTTCATTTTGTGATACGCCACACCCCTCTTGATGAACAGGATCCTGTTTCGAATGTGGCCGGTCGAATACAAGGCCGTTTCCTCCATTCTGCGGTACGCCGGGCCTCGTTTCCATCGCCTGTTCCATCCAAGCCCTCCCAATGAACACGACAACGCATTCCGATCCGACCCAGCCGGTTGGCTCCCCATGAACACGACGACGACGTTGTTTCTCCGTTCCGACCTAGCCATGTACAAGAGCCCTGGCCATACGTATGCGCGAGTAGGCGTTCGAGACCCCGCCCGTATGTACACATACGTGACCATATTTTCTTTCTTGCACACTGGCCGCTATATGTACGTGTACATGCTACGTGCGCGCCTCTACTACGACATGTACGCGCCTCTACTACGACACGTGCGCGCCTCTACTACGACACGTGTGCGCCTCTACTACTACTTGTCTTTCTTCTTCTTCTTCTTAGAAGAACTAGGTGCCTCTAAATTATTTCTCTGAGAATCCTGCTTGATTCTCTTAGGGTGGCCTTCAGGATACAAAGGTTCCTGAGTCATTCTACCAGTTCTAGTAGCCACTCTAACAGCAAAGTCATTTCTATTATTCAATTCATCAAGCAAATCATTTTGAACTTTAAGTACTTGCTCAGCTTGAGTAGCAACCATAGAAACATATTTGCTAACGCGGTGAATTTCATCTTTAACTCTAGCTAGATTATCACCTACGCGTCCTATCTCGAAAGCATTATTCTTCAACTCTCTACCAACATAAGCATTAAAACTTTTTTGTCTAGCCATAAAGTCATCAAATTCATCTAAGCATGGGCTATGAAATCTAGTAGAGGGTATTTCAATTTTATCATATCTATAGAGAGAATTTATCTTTACTACCTGTGTCGGGTTATCAAGACAATGTGGTTCTTCAGGCGGTAAACTAAGACCATGTATTTCTTCAATAGGAGGTAAATTCTTAACATCTTCATCTTTAATACCTTTTTCTTTCACTGATTTCTTTGCCTCTTGCATATCTTCAGGACTGAGAAATAAAACACATCTCTTCTTCGGAGTGGGTTTAGGAATAGGCTCAGGAGTTGGCTGAATTGGTTCAGGAATTACTTCAGGAATTGGCTCGGGAAGAGTCCAGTTATTTTCATTAGTCAACATATTATTCAATAGTACGTCAGCTTCGTCGACTGTTCTTTCCCTGAAAACACAACCAGCACAACTATCCAAGTACACTACTGGAAACAGGGAATTTGCCATCAGCCAGGTCTTTGCCATCTGCCAGCTGATGGCAAAGAGGTTGGCAAATCCTATGGCCGTCAAGCGTGTAACGGCATACCAGCCCCACCTCTTTGCCATCTGCCAGCAGACGGCAAAGATTCTTTGCCATCTGCTGGCAGATGGCAAAGAGATGGGGTTATTTTTTTTCAGGTAAAAAAAACTGTGGGGTTATCCCCTCCCTCTCTCCCCACCCATCCAGGTAAAAAAAACGTTGTTCGCATCTCATCCACACACACCGAACAGCCCCCGTCGATGGCGCTCTAGGCTCGCCCGCCGCCGCCCTGTCGCCGGCCGCATCGCTCCCTCGCCCCGTCACCGTCGCTCCCCCGCCCCGTCGCCGTCGCTCCCCCGCCCCGTCGCCGGCCCTCCCCCACCCCGTCGCTGGCCCTCCCCCCCACCCTGTCGCCGGCCCCGTCGCTCCCCCGCCCTGTCGCCGGCCGCGTCACTCCCCTGCCCCGTCACCGTCGCTCCCCCGCCCCGTCGCCGGCCCTCCCCCTCATCCACGGCCCACCACACATCCTGGAATGCTGTGGTGATGCAGCTGGGGCAGGCATCGACGACGCCATCACCGCGGCACACCACCATGCCGTATTATATAGTCTTGGTCAGTTCGTGTGGATGAGGCGCTAGTGAATAGAGCAGTAGATAGGAGCTCAAGGTTTGCTTTGTAGGTGCTCTCATTCATGTGGGTGTCTCTGTAGTAGCAGATCTGCGTCAGTGGATTGACGGCAGCGACGAATGGCTCGAAGCCGAGAATAAGCAGCAAGACAATGATCATGGCTCTGCCTAACCATAGGTAATTCAGCTCTGCCCCCTCCAGCAGCTTCCTTGTTATAAGCATCATTTGGAAAACTCGTCTGTCTTACGGTTTGACCGCTTACTTGTTTAGTGATTATCTGATGATATCAGCTTGCAGGCCGTGCAATCAAATTTCGTGGAATACAATAGTGCGGCCGTCCAGGCATCAGCCTGTGTAATGGCTACAAGCAATGCAAGACAAGGGGAGAGAACAATAACAAATCGAGTTTCAGTGTTTCCGTCAACAGAGAAGAGGTCTTCTTATGACCTTGAGGGAGGTGCGGAGTTGAAGATGATTACGATCGTTCGGTAAAGCTAATGGACTATTTGTTAGAAGCTTGACTCGGAAATGTTTCTTATGCTGAAATGCTTCGAAAATGCTCTTAAGCTTGTGTGATGCTGACGTTTGTCAAGACATTGAAAACCTGAGGTATGCAAGCTTGGTTGCAATATCATGTACTAGCAGAGTTTGTAAACTAAGTTCGATATCTCCGATTTCGTAAACTAAGTTTCGACGGATCCTTTTGATATCCAATGATGTAGGTGCCTTTTTTTAGAGAGGCTGAGGAAGTGCAATTTAGCCTGTTGCCGGCTTTCTTAGTGTCAAAAAAACAAATTCCTGTGCTATTTTTTAATGGACCTGGTGTCATTCTTCATGTCCAGTATGGCCTGTTATTTGTTCTGCAAAACATGGGCAAAAGCAAGTAACCAGCTGGCAAATTCGGTTACCTCCCAGCCAAACGCAGTGCAAAATCTCAAAGTAGTTTGTGGAAAATGCTTATGAACTAGCATAAATAGTAGTACTATGTGAGAAAATCTCAGTGTAGGATCTCACGAATATAGCATCGACTGAGACTCTTAACGAGGTCTCAGTCGATTGAGATTTAGCAAGATTGATATGAGAAACAAGTTTGCAAAACAGTACACCCCAGGAAAACAAATGTGTTTTTTGTTCGAACAGTAGGTTTCCCTAGTGGATGTTTTTCATTTTAATGTAAAGAAAAGTAAATGATAAGAGTGATTTTTTGTTTATTCACATTTGATATTCTTTTGAGGAATCACAAGGAGGCCCATATTCTATACATATTCTATACATATATACATATAAGCATTCTATACATATAAACACAAGGAGGCCCTCATATTAATATTATAGTTCATGTCAGGTATTCCGACGGAGAGGGACCGGCAGGAGAGGGACAGTTCATCTCGCTACTCATGACCTCCATCAAATTCTCCTCCGAGCTTGCCTGCCGAGGTACGTAACATGGTCGCCTCCACCTCTAGCTCATGTATTTTTTGCTTGATTGGATTGAGTTGAAAAAATTATTGTTCAGAGGTGGCTGTAGCTATGCAAATCTCAAAATTTATTTGGCTTTGAGCTTGCAGATGCCAGCACTGCTTGTTTGTATAGATGCTCAAGAAGACTGCTCAAAGGAGGACAGTTTGTAGGATAGTTTGTGTGACAGTGAGTAACATGCCCCCTCCTTCTCTAGCTCCTCTTTCTTGCTTGACTGGGTTGCATTGCAAGAATTACTGTGCATAGGTAGCTGCAGCTGTGCACATATTTTTATCAAATTGCATTCTGGCTTTGATGTTGCAGATGCGAGCACTACCTGTTTGTATAAATGCTGAAGGAGAAAACTGTTCGGAGAAGGACATGTGTGAGAGAGAGAGGGAAGGAGAAACAGGGGCCGGGAGTAAGAGCTGAAGAGCAAGGAGAACCACATGTTGTCCCTTTGTCATCGACACCATCCTGCCGTTGCAGGCTTGTCCCGGTGGCCTTTCGCTTGGTGAGCTGTTACCCTGCCCTGGTTCTTTGTCTCTGCCTCTTTCATGGTTTCTTCCTTTCAAATATTTCTTTTTTGTCTCCCTTCTAAAGGTAAGTTTTGCCTTAGCATCCTTCATGTTGTAACACAAACAAAATATTAGTGATCTGACAGCAACACCATTTTCTGTTTAGTTATTTAATTTAGATGATTGCTGCTATACAACTTGACTGCCAAATTCTGTAGCATTTTCTACTTGATAAATAAAGAACCAGGTCACACCATTTTCTTTACTTTATTATTCGATTATATGCAGGAGTTTTGGTGTGGATTATAGATTCTACAGTTACTCTTAGCTTGTCAGCTTTGTTGATCCTAATTTACGATGTTCACCAAGGATTATAGACCATGGTACCTTCATCTGTTGTCGACAGTTTCCTCTTTCAGATTTGATGTTAGTTTGTACAAGCTACTGGGTTGTGCTTAGATGGTATGGTTTCTCTGCTATTTAGAAACTACACTTAACACTCATAAAGTACAATGATCGGATCCTAAACTGAAATATTTATTTTGGCGGGTTTAAAATTTGATGTGGGATGGGCATACGAGTTTGATGTTTGCAGTCCTCTCTGAGCTGCAAGTCGCTCGACAACACGACAAATTCAGTTACAGATTTTTACCAAAGCTAACTAAAATAAAGTTCAGTTCAGCAGACCATGTCTATTGGAAGGAAGCAAATTTCTTGCCTTATGAATCCTACGTAGCCATCATATTTTATTTCAGACTGAATCGTCCTAGCTCAGTGTATCCTTGCTAAAATAAGAACATCATTTTTTAGGGGATGACACAACAAAAACTGACCAGGACTGCATCTCTCATATTTTCTTGCTTAGATTGTTAATCTGAATTCGTGTTTGATATTGTAGTATGGAGGTTTCACCATGATGCATGTTCCGTTGTCGTTTTTTTTCCAACTGCTTTGATATTAATTTACAAGATAGTAAGTTTTATACGTGTGGTTGGATGTCAATCTTTACAGTTTGATGACTAGATTTATCCAAGGAAGAAAAACTGATATTAGTAATTATGTGTCATATATAGATGCAGATCCAGAAGGGGAGCCTTGGCGCAGTGGTAAAGCTGCTGCCTTGTGACCATGAGGTCATGGGTTCAAGTCCTGGAAACAGCCTCTTACATAAATGTAGGGAAAGGCTGCGTACTATAGACCCAAAGTGGTCGGACCCTTCCCTGGACCCTGCGCAAGCGGGAGCTACATGCACCAGGTTGCCCTTTTTTTGTATAGATGCAGATCCGAGTTGCCATAATGGAATATGGATGGACAACACAAAATAGCCAGTTCCTTAATTTTGTGTTTGATGGAAGTATATGGTTCAGCCTGTACTGTCCAACATAAATTGACACAAACCTGTGCGCGTTTGCTCTGAACGGTGTGTTGTTATGGAACTTTGCAGCTGCTCCTAGATCAATTCAACCTCCATCTGAATGTTTTAGTTCATCTATGTTTTTGAAATTTTTCTACAGAATAGTGAGGTTATAGTTATTCCCAAACGCCTTGTGGAGAGTATTCTTAATTGTATTCGCTGCTTCGGGTGCTTGTCTATATGTCTTATGAGTATTCACCTATAGCTTGATATCCTACGAGAGGACATTTATACGTGTTTCTCAATGATTTTCACTAAACTATCCATGCTGTCATACAGAGATGCTAACAAACACGACAACATGATTAGTGCGCACAGTTCCGTCTCAAGAGACGCGCCCAGGGCGTGTCCCAGCCACTAGTGGTCTACAATTACTAACTGAGATGAGTTACCACTGTATTTTTCTTCTTCTAATTACAACATGTATACATGTGTGTTATAAGTTCAATTATATATGAAGATGCCTATATGTTGTTTTCCAATTTACTTCCACAAAACCACAAACTGGGTATTCCTATTTTACAGATATAAGTTGCATCGTAATAATCTTCACATTTTAGTTGCATCATAATAATCTTCTTCTTCTAGTCTTCTTCTTCTAACTTTCTTCTTTCCCATTTTGTAGATTTGTGTTCAGATCACGGAAGCTTGGGTTGGAGTGCTTGTCTTTAGTTTTTCTTTTGACTTTGTGAAACTTGCTACCTATGATGAAACTGTGTAATATTGATGAAACTATGTATATGTATGGATGAAACTTGCTACTATTGGTAACATGTGTTGGATATGTGTTCGATATATATGTGTTCATGACTGTTGGTAATATCTGTTGAATATGCTATATTGGTCATATAAATATATTTGTGTTTGATTTTCTGTGAAAATGAATTGATATAAGAAAAAACAAAATTAAATGGGGCAATATAGGCACTTTGCCATCAGCTGGCAGATGGCAAAGAGGCCATGTGTCATCTACATGTAAAATTTGGGCTGACCTATTTGGACCCTTTGCCATCTGCCAACAGATGGCAAAGCTCTTTGCCATCTGAGCATGCAGCCTTTGCCATCTGCTGGCAGACGGCAAAGAGCCTGAAGCCTTTGCCATCTGCTGGCAGACGGCAAAGTATGCCGTTAGCCTTCTAACGGGGCTAACCCCGTTAAGAGGCTTTTCCATCTGCCAGCTGATGGCAAAGGCACAGACTCTTTGCCATCAGCCAGCAGACGATAAAGAAGCCTTTACCGGCAGGGTTTCAGACAAATTGTTTGCCATCTGCTGGCAGATGGCAAAGCCTTTGCCATCTGCCGACCATGCCTTTGCCATCTGCCATGGCAGATGGCAAAGTGCCGGATTCCAGTAGTGGTAGTCCTTGGAAGCATCGGTTAGTCCGTTATAAAAGATATCAAGTATTTCACTTTTCTTAAGAGGATGATCAGGCAAAGCATTAAGTAACCGGAGAAGCCTCCCCCATGTTTGTGGGAGACTCTCTTCTTTGATTTGCACAAAATTATATATTTCCCGCAAGGCAGCTTGTTTCTTATGAGCAGGGAAATATTTAGCAGAGAAGTAATAAATCATATCCTGGGGACTATGCACACAACCAGGAGCAAGAGAATTATACCAAGTCTTAGCATAACCCTTTAATGAGAACGAAAATATCTTAAGGATATATAAATAGCGAGACTTCTCATCATTAGTAAACAGGGTAGCTATATCATTCAACTTAGTAAGATGTGCCACAACAGTTTCAGATTCAAGGCCATAAAAAGGATCAGATTCAACTAAAGTAATAATATCAGGATCAATAGAGAATTCATAATCCTTATCAGTAACACAGATAGGTGAAGTAGCAAAAGCAGGATCGGGTTTCATTCTAGCGTTAAGAGACTGCTGCTTCCATTTAGCTAATAATTTCTTAAGATCATTTCTATCATTGCAAGCAAGAATTTCCATAGCAGCTTTTTCATTCATAACATAACCCTTAGGAACAACAGGTAAAACATAATCATTGGGGGGACCTTCATCATCACTATCGTCAGTAATAGGATCTTCAGTAATTTCATTCCCCTTAACTCTAGCAAGTTCTTCATCTAAAAATTCACCTAATGGCACAGTAGTATCACACACAGAAGTAGTTTCATCATGCATAGCAGAAGTGGCATCATCAATAACATGCGGCATATCAGAATTCATAGCAATAGCAGGTTTATGTGTCGCAAGCCTACTAATAACAGAAGGGGAATCTAGTGCAGAGCTAGATGGCAGTTCCTTACCTCCCCTCGTAGTTGAGGGCAAAATAGTAGTTCAGTCGTCTTTCAAGTTATTCATAGTGATCAACAGATATAAATCCCAAGTGACTCAGAGAATAGAGTTATGCTCCCCGGCAACGGCGCCAGAAATTAGTCTTGATAACCCACAAGTATAGGGGATCGCAACACCATTCGAGGGTAGAGTATTCAACCCAAATTTATTGATTCGACACAAGGGGAGCCAAAGAATATTCTTGAGTATTAGCAGTTGAGTTGTCAATTCAACCACACCTTGATAACTTAGTATCTGCAGCAAAGTGTTTAGTAGCAAAAGTGGTACGATAATAAAGGTAACGGTAGCAAAAGTAAAGATAAATGTTGGTTTTTGTAGTAGTTGTAACAGTAGCAACGGAAAAGTAAATAAGCTAAGAAAAATATGTGAAAAGCTCGTAGGCAATGGATCAGTGAAGGATAATTATGCCGGATGCGATTCCTCATGCAATAGTTATAACATAGGGTGATATAGAACTAACTCCAATTCATCAATGTAATGTAGGCATGTATTCCGTAAATAGTCATATGTGCTTATGGAAAAGAACTTGCATAACATCTTTTGTCCTACGCTCCCGTGGAAGCGGGGTCCTAATGGAAACCAAGGGATTTTAAGGCCTCCTTTTAATAGAGAACCGGAACAAAGCATTAGCACATAGTGAATACATGAACTCCTCAAACTACGGTCATCACCGAGAAGTATCCCGATTATTGTCACTTCTGGGTTGTCGGATCATAACACATAATAGGTGACTATAGACTTGCAAGATAAGATCAAGAACACACATATATTCATGGAAACATAATAGGTTCAGATCTGAAATCATGGCACACGGGCCCTAGTGACATGCATTAAGCATAGCAAAGCCATAGCAACATCAATCTCAGAACATAGTGGATACTAGGGATCAAACCCTAACAAAACTAACTTGATTACATGGTAAATCTCATCCAACCCATCACCGGCCAGCAAGCCTACGATGGAATTACTCACGCACGGCGGTGAGCATCATGAAATTGGTGATGGAGGATGGTTGATGATGACGACGGCGACGAATCCCCCTCTCCGGAGCCCCGAACGGACTCTAGATCAGCCCTCCCGAGAGAGATTAGGGCTTGGCGGCGGCTCCATGTCGTAAAACGCGATGAAACTTTCTCTCTGATTTTTTTCTCCCCGAGACAGAATATATGGAGTTGGAGTTGAGGTCGGAGGAGGTCCAGGGGGCCCACAAGATAGGGGGGCGCGCCCTAGGGGGGGGGGGTTGTCTCGTGGATAGGCCGTGGGCCCCCTGGCACTAATTCTTTCGCCAAAAATTCTTATTAATTCCAAAAAGTGCCTCCGTGGATTTCTAGGACATTCCGAGAACTTTTCTTTTCTACGCATAAAACAACATCATGGCAGTTCTCCTGAAAACAACGTCATTCCGGGTTAGTTTCATTCAAATCATGCAAGTTAGAGTCCAAAACAAGGGCAAAAGTGTTTGGAAAAGTAGATACGTTGGAGACGTATCAACTCCCCAAGCTTAAACCTTTGCTTGTCCTCAAGCAATTCAGTTGATAAAGAAAAAAATTTACAAACTCTGTTTGCTCTTGTTGTTGTAACATGAAAAGCCAGCATTCAAGTTTCAGCAAATATTATGAACTAACCATACTCACAATAACACATAGGTCTCACAGTTACTCATATCAATAACATAATCAGCTAGCGAGCTATAATAATAAAACTCGAATGACAACACTTTCTCAAAATAATCATAACATGATATAACAAAATGGTATCTCGCTAGCCCTTTTTGAGACCGCAAAACATAAATGTAGAGCACCTTTAAAGATCAAGGACTGACTAAACATTGTAATTCATGGTAAAAGAGATCCAGTCAAGTCATACCCAATATAAACCAATAGTAATGAATGAAAATGACAGTGTGCTCTCCAGTGGGTTCTTTTTAATAAGAAGGAATGATGACTCAACATAAAAGTAAATAGATAGGCCCTTCGCAGAGGGAAGCAGAGATTTATAGAGGTGCCATAGCTCGATTTTAAAATAGAGATTGAATAACATTTTGAGCGGCATACTTTTGCTGTCAACGCAACAACTATGAGATGGTTGTATCTTCCATACTACATGCATTATAGGAAGTTCCCAAACAGAATGGTAAATGTTTATACTCCCCCAACCACCAACAAGCATCAATCCATGTCTTGCTCGAAACAACGAGTGCCTCCAACATACAACAGCCCTGGGGGAGTTTTGTTTAATTATTTTGATTTGCTTTGATCTTTTTGGATCATGGGACTGGGCATCCCGGTTACCGGCCCTTTCTCGTGAATGAGGAGCGGAGTCCACTCCTCTTGAGAATAACCCACCTAGCATGGAAGATATAGGCAGCCCTAGTTGAAACATGAGCTGCTCGAGCATACAAAACAGAATTTCATTTAAAGGTTTGGAGTTTGGCACATACAAATTTACTTGGAACGACAGGTAAATACCGCATATAGGAAGGTATAGTGGACTCATATGGAACAACTTTGGGGTTTAAGGAGTTTGGATGCGCAAGCAGTATTCCCGTTTAGTACAGGTGAAGGCTAGCAAAAGACGGGGAAGCGACCAACTGAGAGAGCAACAACAGTCGTAAACATGCATTAAGATTAACTTACACCGAGTACAAGCATGAGTAGGATATAATCTACCATGAACATAAATATCATGAAGGCTATGTTGAATTGATTCAACTACATGCGTGAACATGTGCCAAGTCGAGTCACTTAATACATTTAAAGGAGGATACCATCCCATCATACCACATCATAATCATTCTAATAGCATGTTGGCACGCAAGGTAAACCATTATAACTCATAGCTAATCAAGCATGGCACAAGTAACTATAATCTCTAAATGTCATTGCAAATATGTTTACTCATAATAGCTGACTCAGGAACGATGAACTCATCATATTTACAAAAACAAGAGAGGTCGAGTTCATACCAGCTTTTCTCATCCCAATAAGTCCATCGTATATCGTCATTATTGCCTTTCACTTGCATGACCGAACGATGTGTGTAATAATAAGAGTGCACGTGCATTGGACTAAGCTGGAATCTGCAAGCATTCAACTCAAGAGAGAAGACAAGTAATATGGGCTCTAAATTAAATAAACAACCATTCATATAAGAGCCACTAAGCATTTTCAATATCGTCTTCTCGACCCCCAAAGGAAAGAAAATAAAATAAAACTATTTACACGGGAAAGCTCCCAACAAGTAAAAGAAGAACGAAAAATCTTTTTGGGTTTTCATTTTAATTTCTACTACAAGCATGGAAATTAAACTAACTAATTTTTTTGGTTTTTCTTAAGGTTTATCAAACACACAAGAAGAAAACTAGAAAAAGAAATTTAAACTAGCATGGATAATACAATGAAACAGTATGAGCACCGACGACTAGTGTGTGAACATGAATGTAAAGTCGGTGAGAAATATGTACTCCCCCAAGCTTAGGCTTTTGGCCTAAGTTGGTCTAATACCAATGACCGCCGCTACTCTCCCCGGTGTAGTGGGAGGTGTAATCAGGATACCACGGGTTGGTCATCTCCGGATCCCACTGGATAGATGATGCACGATAAGGGTCCAGCTCAGGTTCCGGCTCAGGTTCAGGTTCCAGAGTAAAAGCTTGGGCTAGATGATTGTTCACCGCTTCCGGCGTGACAAGAAGATTTTCTGCAAGCAAATCAAACAATAGAGGTGCAGGCAAAATAATAAACTCAAAGTGTTTCTTATTGAATCTAAGTCTATACAAGAGCATCTTCTCTTTGTTGTCAACAATAAACTTGTGTGCTACCATGCTCTTGTAATCTAAAATGTGAGGAGGTAATTTTGTCTCATCCTCCTCATAGTGCCTAATGGGTATCTGAAAATGTTTAGCGAGACGTGCAACATAGATACCTCCAAATATGGGGCCTTTTGTACGATTCAGGGCTAGCCGTTTAACAACGACAGCACACATACTAAAAGTATTGTCCCCAAGCAAAACATGTTAAAGAATGATAATATCAGGGACGCTCAAGTTTCCACTATTTCCTCGACCAATTAAGCATCTACTAGCAAATATGGCAAAGTAGCGTAAAACAGGAAAGTGTATGCTAGAGACCTTCGCCTCGGAGCCCTTCTTTGGCTCCGCTATAGCAATAGTATTAACAAAGCCACCCACATCATCGCGATGGGGTTCATCTAATTCTCCCTCATAAGGTATCCTACATACCGTGCAAAAATGATGTAAAGACATTTCTTTGAATTCATCATATAAATGAAATGATACTGCAGGCGGTGACTTCTTAGGATAATAATAAAAGTTTTGCACGAAAGTATTGGTGAGTAAGAGATACTGATCGATTCGGTCGTTCATGAAACCGGTGAGGCCTGCAGTCTCGATTAAAGCATAAAAGTCTTCATGAATTCCGGCTTCTTTCAAGAAATCCTCACACGTCCATTCACATGACGTACTTCCGCTAAGCCACGAAGATTATACTTGGGTTTTTCCTTCTATTTGTCTTGTTTTTCCTTAGAGCTTTGGCTAGAAGAGCCTTTAAAGAGCCTCCTTAACATTTTCTGAAAATTTCTGAAATTTTAGTAACTTCAAAATAAAAGTGAATAAAACTAAATTGATAGCAACTACTCCTACAAGTGCCTAGAGCCTATATCATGCATTGGAATTGCTTGGGACCTCAAAAATTTAACATGCAAGCTCAAGAACATGGTCACCTATGCAGCAAAAATTTGCAATGGATAAAGCACTAGAACAAAAACTAATTGGACCAATGGAGGAGTCACATACCAAGCAACAATCTCCCAAAGCAGATTTGTGAATGGAGCTTTTAGCTAAGAGATCGAAAATCACAGCAAAATGAGCTAGAACTCGTGCTTGAGCTGGATGGGGATTTTTTTGGGTAGAAGATGAAGTGTGTGGGTGCTGGCATAAGTAGAGGGGAGCCACCAGGGGCCCACGAGACAGAGGGGCGCACCCTACAGGGGGGGGGCCCTCCTCTCTCGTGGCCTGGTGCTTGCCCCTCCTGCAGTGTTTTCAGTGCCTAAAATCCTCAAATATTCCAGAAAAAATCATACTAAATTTACAGGGCATTTGGAGCACTTCTATTTTCGGACTATTTTTTAATGCACGGATAATTCAGAAAACAGACGGATAATACTATTTTTGCTTTATTTATTCTAAATAACAAAAAGTAAAAGAGGGTATAGAAGGTTGTGCCTTCTAGTTTCATCCATCTCGTGATCATCAAAATGAACCCACTAACAAGGTTGATCAAGTCTTGTTAACAAACTCATTCCGAATAACACGGAACCGGAGAAATTTCGAATAACACTAAGTTACCTCAACGGGGATATGAAAATCCCCAACAATAAGAATATCATACCTTTTCTTGACAGTAGGGAGAGGAAATTCAAAACCTCCAAAAATAATAGTTGGAACTTTTTCAATAGATGTGGTACTATGAACTTGAGATTGTTTCCTCGGAAAGTGTACTGTATGCTCATTACCATTAACATGAAAAGTGACATTGCCTTTGTTGCAATCAATAATAGCCCCTGCAGTATTAAGAAAAGGTCTACCACGGATAATAGACAAACTATCGTCCTCAGGAATATCAAGATCAACAAAGTCTGTTAAGATAGTGACATTTGCAACCACAACAGGCACATCCTCACAAATACCGACAGGTATAGCAGTTGATTTATCGGCCATTTGCAAAGATATTTCAGTGGGTGTCAACTTATTCAATTCAAGTCTACGATATAAAGAGAGAGGCATAACACTAACACCGGCTCCGAAGTCACATAAAGCAGTTCTAACATAGTTTCTTTTAATAGAGCATGGTATAGTTGGTACACCCGGATCTCCAAGTTTCTTTGGTATTCCACCCTTAAAAGTGTAATTAGCAAGCATGGTGGAAATTTCAGCTTCCGGTATCTTTCTTTTATTTGTGATGATATCCTTCATATACTTAGCATAATGATTTACTTTAAGCATATCAGTTAAGCGCATACGTAAGAAAATAGGTCTAATCATTTCAGCAAAGCGCTCAAAATCCTCATCATCCTTTGACTTGGATGGTTTAGGAGGAAAGGGCATGGGTTTCTGAACCCATGGTTCTCTTTCTTTACCGTTCTTCCTAGCAACAAAATCTCTATTATCATAATGTTGATTCTTTGATGGTGGGTTATCAAGATCAACAGCAGGTTCAATTTCTACATCGTTGTTTTTGCTAGGTTGAGCATCAACATGAACATTATCATTAACATTATCACTAGGTTCATGTTCATCATCTGATTGTGTTTCAGCATCAGAAATAGAAATATCATTGGGATTCTCAGGTGTGTCTACAGTAGGTTCAATAGAAGCATGCAAAGTCCTATCGTCTTTCTTTTTCTTCTTAGAAGAACTAGGTGCCTCTAAATTATTTCTCTGAGAATCCTGCTCGATTCTCTTAGGGTGGCCTTCAGGATACAAAGGTTCCTGAGTCATTCTACCAGTTCTAGTAGCCACTCTAACAGCAAAGTCATTTTTATTATTCAATTCATCAAGCAAATCATTTTGAGCTTTAAGTACTTGCTCAGCTTGAGTAGCAACTATAGAAGCATATTTGCTAACGCGGTGAAGTTCATCTTTAACTCTAGCTAGATTATCACCTATGCGTCCTATCTCGAAAGCATTATTCTTCAACTCTCTACCAACATAAGCATTAAAACTTTCTTGTCTAGCCATAAAGTCAACAAATTCATCTAAGCATGGGCTATGAAATTTAGTAGAGGGTATTTCAACTTTATCATATCTATAAAGAGAATTTACCTTTACTACCTGTGTCGGGTTATCAAGACAATGTGGTTCTTCAGGCGGTAAATTAAGACCATGTATTTCTTCAATAGGAGGTAAATTCTTAACATCTTCATCTTTAATACCTTTTTCTTTCATTGATTTCTTTGCCTCTTGCATATCTTAGGGACTGAGAAATAAAACACCTCTCTTCCTCGGAGTGGGTTTAGGAATAGGCTCAGGAGTTGGCTCAATTGGTTCAGGAATTACTTCAGGAATTGGCTCGGGAAGAGTCCAATTATTTTCATTAGTCAGCATATTATTCAATAGTACGTCAGCTTCGTCGACTGTTCTTTCCCTGAAAACACAACCAGCACAACTATCCAAGTAGTCCTTGGAAGCATCGGTTAGTCCATTATAAAAGATATCAAGTATTTCATTTTTCTTAAGATGATGATCAGGCAAAGCATTAAGCAACCGGAGAAGCTTCACCCAAGCTTGTGGGAGACTCTCTTCTTTGATTTGCACAAAATTATATATTTCCCGCAAGGCAGCTTGTTTCTTATGAGCAGGGAAATATTTAGCAGAGAAGTAATAAATCATATCCTGGGGACTACGCACACAACCAGAAGCAAGAGAATTATACCAAGTCTTAGCATCACTCTTTAATGAGAACGGAAATATCTTAAGGATATATAAATAGCGAGACTTCTCATCATTAGTAAACAGGGTAGCTATATCATTCAACTTAGTAAGATGTGCCACAACAGTTTCAGATTCAAGGCCATAAAAAGGATCGGATTCAACTAAAGTAATAATATCAGGATCAATAGAGAATTCATAATCCTTATCAGTAACACAGATAGGTGAAGTAGCAAAAGCAGGATCGGGTTTCATTCTAGTGTTAAGAGACTGCTGCTTCCATTTAGCTAATAATTTCTTAAGATCATTTCTATCATTGCAAGCAAGAATTTCCATAGCAGCTTTTTCATTCATAACATAACCCTTAGGAACAACAGGTAAAACATAATCATTGGGGGGACCTTCATCATCACTATCATCAGTAATAGGATCTTCAGTAATTTCATTCCTCCTAACTCTAGCAAGTTGTTCATCTAAAAATTCACCTAATGGCACAGTAGTATCACGCACAGAAGTAGTTTCATCACGCATAGCAGAAGAGGCATAATCAATAACATGCGACATATCAGAATTCATAGCAGTAGCAGGTTTAGGTGTCGCAAGCCTACTAATAACAGAAGGAGAATCTAGTGAAGAGCTAGATGGAAGTTCCTTACCTCCCTGTTGAGGGCAAAATAGTAGTTCGGTCGTCTTTCAAGTTCTTCATAGTGATCAACAGATATAAATCCCAAGTGACTCAGAGAATAGAGCTATGCTCCCCGGCAACGGCGCCAGAAATTAGTCTTGATAACCTACAAGTATAGGGGATCGCAACAGCTTTCGAGGGTAGAGTATTCAACCCAAATTTATTGATTCGACACAAGGGGAGCCAAAGAATATTCTTGAGTATTAGCAGTTGAGCTGTCAATTCAACCAAACCTGGATAACTTAGTATCTGCAACAAAGTGTTTAGTAGAAAAATTGGTATGATAATAAAGGTAACGGTAGCAAAAGTAAAGATAAATGTTTTTGGGTTTTTGTAGTAGTTGTAACAGTAGCAACGGAAAAGTAAATAAGCAAAGAAAAATATGTGAAAAGCTCGTAGGCAATGGATCAATGATGGATAATTATGCTGGATGCGATTCCTCATACAATAGTTATAACGTAGGGTGATATAGAACTAGCTCCAATTCATCAATGTAATGTAGGCATGTATTCCGTAAATAGTCATACATGCTTATGGAAAAGAACTTGCATGACATCTTTTGTCCTACCCTCCCGTGGAAGCGGGGTCCTAACGGAAACTAAGGGATATTAAGGCCTCCTTTTAATAGAGAACCGGAACAAAGCATTAGCACATAGTGAATACATGAACTCCTCAAACTACGGTTATCACCGAGAAGTATCCCGATTATTGTCACTTCGGGGTTGTCGGATCATAACACATAATAGGTGACTATAGACTTGCAAGATAGGATCAAGAACACACATATATTCATGGAAACATAATAGGTTCAGATCTGAAATCTTGGCACTCGGGCCCTAGTGACAAGCATTAAGCATAGCAAAGTCATAGCAACATCAATCTCAGAACATAGTGGATACTAGGGATCAAACCCTAACAAAACTAACTTGATTACATGGTAAATCTCATCTAACCCATCACTGTCCAGCAATCCTACGATGGAATTACTCACGCACGGCGGTGAGTGAGGGAGTCCTGGATTAGGGGGTGTCCGGATAGCCGGACTACCATCATCAGCCGAACTATCATCGGCCGGACTATCATCATCGACCGGACTCCAAGACTATGAAGATACAAGATTGAAGACTTCGTCCCGTGTCCGGATTGGACTTTCCTTGGCGTGTAAGGCAAGCTTGGCGATACGGATACGTAGATCTCCTACCATTGTAACTGACTCTATGTAACCCTAGCCCTCTCCGGTGTCTATATAAACCGGATGGCTCTAGTCCGTAGGACAGAACAACAACAACCATTACAATCATACCATAGGCTAGCTTCTAGGGTTTAGCCTCCTTGATCTCGTGGTAGATCCACTCTTGTAAACATCCACAATATCAATATCAATCAAGCAGGACGTAGGGTTTTACCTCCATCAAGAGGGCCCGAACCTGGGTAAAACATCGTGTCCCTTGTCTCCTGTTACCATCCGCCTAGACGCACAGTTCGGGACCCCCTACCCGAGATCCGCCGGTTTTGACACCGACATTGGTGCTTTCATTGAGAGTTCCTCTGTGTCGTCATCGATAGGCTTGATGGCCTCTTCAATCGACAACGACGCAGTCCTGGGTGAGACTTTTCTCCCCGGACAGATCTTCGTATTCGGCGGCTTCGCACTGCGGGCCAACTCACTTGGCCATCTGGAGCAGATCGAAAGCTACGCCCCTGGCCGTCAGGTCAGGTTTGGAAGCCTAAACTTCATGGCCGATATCCGCGGGGACTTGATCTTCGATGGATCTGAGCCACAGCCGAGTGTGTCGCGCTGTCACGATGGGCATGACCTAACTCTGCCGCCGGACAACACCTTGGAGGCCGCACACGAATCCGCTCCGACCCATAGTCCGGAGCTGATCGCTCAGATCGAGGACGGATGGCTGGACACCGCCTCGGGAGCTGCAACTTCTACGGCGATGGAGCCGAACACTCACCTTGTCCCGCATAAAGCTCATGACTCCGAGGTGCCGGACTCTCTGCCAGACTCCGAACCTCTTGCGCCCCTGCTAGTCGAATCTGATTGGGCGCCGATCATGGAATTCACCGCTGCGGACATCTTTCAGCACTCACCCTTCGGTGATATCTTAAATTCGCTGAAGCATCTCTCGCTATCCAGAGAACCCTGGCCGAACTACGGCCAGGATGGTTGGGATGCGGACGACGAAGAAATTCAGAGCCCACCCACCACCCACTACGTAGCCACCGTCGACGATCTAACCGATGTACTCGACTACGACTCCGAAGACATCGACGGTATGGACGACGATGCTGGAGACTACCAAGAACCAGTGCCTACAAGACACTGGAAGACCACCTCGTCATACGACATATATATGGTGGACACCCCAAAAGATGGGGACAACGAAGAAGCAACGGAGGCCGATTCCTTAAAGAAACAGCCCAAGCGCCGACGTCAGCGGCGCCACTCTAAATCCCGCCACAGCAAGAATGGAGATTCCGGCACAGGAGATAATAACACCCCAGAAAGTGCCGAAGACAACCCCCTCCAGCACGATCCAGCGCAGGAGGAGGCAGAAGCAAGCCCTCACGAGAGGGCGGCAGGCGAAGAGGTCGAGGATGATAATTACTTACCTCCCTCCAGAGACGAGGCAAGCCTCGATGACGACGAATTCGTCGTGCCTGAGGATCCCGTCGAACAAGAGCGTTTCAGACGCAGGCTAATGGCCACGACAAACAGCCTAAAGAAAAAGCAGCAACAACTTCAAGATGATCAAGACCTACTGGCCGACAGATGGACAGAGGTCCTCGCGGCCGAAGAGTATGAACTCGAACGCCCCTCCAAAAGTTACCCAAAACGCAAGTTGCTCCCCCAACTAGAGGAGGAAGCGTACAAACCTGCATCACCAGCGCACAATATGGCAGACCGACCACCTCGTGGC
Organism: Triticum dicoccoides; assembly: GCF_002162155.2. NCBI lineage: Eukaryota > Viridiplantae > Streptophyta > Magnoliopsida > Poales > Poaceae > Triticum > Triticum dicoccoides. The sequence goes on from NC_041385.1 coordinate 408,757,344, forward strand.
CGCGACAGAGAGGCGTGCAAGCCCTCCACCAAAACCGTACCCCGGCATCGCTCAAAAAGCATGAAGCCATGGGGGAACGCGCCGGACTTGCGGGATATATTGGAGGATAAGGCAAGACAATCCAGATCTATCTATGGATCACGTGGGTGCCCTAAGACCCACGACGAATACCGTCGCGCCGGATACAGTTACTCCGGCTGGGCCGAACACAGCAGACAACACTCTCTCGAGCTACGTCGCGATATTGCTCAATACAGAGGCGCCGCACACCCACTATGCTTCACTGATGAAGTAATGGATCATCAAATCCCTGAAGGGTTTAAACCCGTTAATATCGAATCCTACGATGGCACAACAGACCCCGCGGTTTGGATTGAGGATTATCTCCTCCATATACATATGGCCCGCGGCGACGATCTTCACACCATCAAATATCTCCCGCTCAAGCTTAAAGGACCAGCTCGGCATTGGCTTAACAGCCTACCCGCAGAGTCAATTGGATGCTGGGAAGACCTGGAAGCCGCATTCCTCGACAACTTCCAGGGCACGTATGTGCGACCACCGGACGCAGATGACCTAAGCAACATAATCCAGCAGCCAGACGAATCGGCCAGGCAATTCTGGACACGGTTCTTAACAAAGAAAAATCAAATCATCGACTGTCCGAATGCAGAGGCCCTCGCAGCCTTCAAACATAACATCCGCGATGAGTGGCTGGCCCAGCACCTAGGAGAGGAAAAGCCGAAATCCATGGCAGCCCTCATATCACTCATGACCCGCTTCTGTGCGGGAGAGGATAGCTGGCTAGCTCGCAGCAACAACCTCAGCAAAAACGCTGGCAGTCCGGATACCAAGGACCGCAATGGCAGGTTGCGTCGAAACAAAAACAAACGCCGCATTAACGGCGACAGCAATGAGGATACGACAGTCAATGCCGGATTCCGAGGCTCCAAGCCCGGTTAACGGAAGAAGCCATTCAAAAGAACCACTCCGGGCCCGTCCAATTTGGACCGAATACTCGACCGCTCCTGTCAAATACATGGAACCCCTGAAAAGCCAGCTAACCACACCAACAGAGATTGTTGGGTATTCAAGCAGGCAGGCAAATTAATCGCTGAATACAATGACAAGGGGCTACACAGCGATGATGAGGAAGAGACCCGACCGCCGAACAACAGAGGACAAAAAGGATTCCCCCCTCAAGTTCGGACGATAAACATGATATATGCAACGCATATCCCCAAGAGGGAGCGGAAGCGTGCACTAAGGGACGTATACGCGATGGAGCCAGTCGCCCCAAAATTTAACCCATGGTCCTCTTACCCGATCACTTTCGATCGAAGAGACCATCCGACCAGTATCCGCTATGGCGGATTCACCGCATTGGTTTTAGACCCAATCGTCGATGGATTTCACCTCACGAGAGTCCTGATGGACGGCGGCAGTAGCCTGAACCTGCTTTATCAGGATACAGTGCGCAAGATGGGCATAGACCCTTCAAGGATTAAACCTACAAAGACAACCTTCAAAGGCGTCATACCAGGTGTCGAGGCCAGTTGTACAGGCTCAGTTACACTAGAAGTGGTCTTCGGATCCCCTGATAATTTTCGAAGCATGGAGTTAATCTTCGACATAGTCCCATTCCGCAGTGGCTATCACGCTCTGCTCGGAGGAACCGCGTTCGCAAAATTCAACGCGGTGCCGCATTATGCATACCTCAAGCTCAAGATGCTAGGCCCTCGTGGAGTCATCACGGTCAATGGAAACACGGAACGCTCCCTCCGAACGGAGGAACATACAGCGGCTCTCGCGGCAGAAGTACAGAGCAGCCTTTTAAGGCAATTTTCGAGTCCGGCCGTTAAACGACCGGACACGGCCAAACGCACCCAGAGCAACATCAACCCAGACCACCTGGCACGTTCTGAGCACGCATAGCAATGCGGCCTCAACCCCAGCCCTCGCACAATTGTAAGACAAACTCTCCGCGTACATAATTACGCCCTGGAGATACCATGGGCATAGGGGGAGAGGCACAACCACAACAGACCCAGAGTGCGGTTCGACCACACCAGGGGCTCTCAAGTGTGTCACTCTTTTTTATCTTTTATTTCTCTCTTTTTTATACAGAACTCTGTCCGGCGGCGAACCTGCCGAACTCATGATGCAACAGCCAGGGAGGGACAAAGGCCGCGACAAACACTCAGGTGGTCTCCATTACGAGCATTAAATTTGTTAAATACACCATTCTGCGGCCTACCCCTGGAGGGATACGCCTTTAATTCGTCCAATCCCTTGCTTTCCGCACTATTTGTATCATTCCGCACTCATAGCAGATCTTCTTGAATAAAATGCGGCACTTTTTGCCCATAATTGCATTACCTTATATATGTTCATTTACGACATGTTGCATCCGTACATTTTGGTACGGCCAAATACACCAGGGGCTTATGTTCCCCGCATTATGGTGTGATAAAGTCCACACACTTTCACAAGTGCGGCACCCCGAACTTATATCATTATATGAATCGGCTCCGAATCATGTCTTGGGTCAATAGTTGGGTTTGCCCGGCTCCCATGTTTGGCACCTTACGTTCCATTCTATCGGCTAAGGTAGCACTGGGAGAACCACTGCGATTGCGCCCCGGTTGAGCCGGGTTAACGCCTCAGTGGAGAAAGCTAAAACCGACTGTCATGATAAGGCGAGAGACTGGTCGCTGTTCAAGAGGTCCTTTCGGGTCCTTAAAGACCTACGCCGCTTCGAGCGAAGTTCCGGATAATGTCCGACGAAGGCGTGGATAGCGCCCCTAATTCGGTCTTCCGAATACTAGGGGCTTCGCCGAAATTTAAAATTATAGAATTCTATGGCTAAGTGAAAGTGTTCAAGCACTATAAGTCCGGTTGCCTTGTTCGTTGTGTTGAGCGCCTCCCTAGATGGACCCAAAAATGGGAACAAGAGTGCTCAAGTTTATCCCGAACACCCCAGCACTCGTGGCATGGGGGCTGAAGCCGACGACTTGCCATCTCTCGGATTTAATAAACGGCCGCACAAAGGGTAATATTTTAAATTAACAAGCATTGCTTAGCGCATATGAACAAAGTTTTCAGCGCACAGGATAACACATTGCGAATTTACTCAATAATTACATCCCTGGGGCACTCATCCGCAATCTTGCGGGCACCCTTCAGGACAGTCCTATAGTACATTTCGGGCATACGATATTCCTTGCCCGCTGGTGGCGCGTTAGTGATTAGCTTCTCCGCATCCAGCTTGCCCCAATGCACCTTTGCGCGGGCAAGGGCCCGACGAGCACCTTCAATATAGGCGGAGCGCTTGATAACCTCCACCCAGGGGCACGCATCCACCAACCGTCGCACAAGGCCGAAGTAGCTCCCAGGCATGGCCTCTCCAGGCCACAGCCAGACTATGAGGCCCTTCATGGCCTGCTCGGCCACCTTGTGGAGCTCGACCAGCTGCTTTAGCTGGTCGCTAGGGGGCACCGGATGGCCGGCCTCAGCATACTGAGACCAGAAGACCTTCTCCGTTGAGCTCCCCTCCTCGGCTCGGTAGAATGCGGCGGCATCAGACACGCTGCGAGGCAGATCTACAAACGCCCCTGGAGAGCTCCGAATTCGGGTAAGTAACACGTAATTTACATTCACATGCTTGCTTTGCATGAAAAATGCCTTACCCGCTGCTATCTTCCTCACCAACTCAATCTCCTGAAGGGACTTATGGGCATCGGCCTTGGCAGTTTTGGCACTTTCGAGAGCCGAGGCAAGCTCGGACTCTCGAGTCTTTGAGTCACGCTCCAAACTCTCATGCTTTTTCATGAGAGCCTGGAGCTCTTGCCGAACCACCGCCACCCGCGCCTCCTGCTTTTCTCGCTCTGCCCGTTCCGCGGCCACATTGCGTTCGGCCGCGGACACGGCCCCCTTCAGGGTCGCCACCTCGTTCGTGGCTCCTGCAGTACCCATGTTATCCTTGTTATTTTTGTTGCAACCTAAATCCTTTTCTGTAAGGTACAAGTTCAAAGTGGTGTTACTCACCTTATTTGTCCTGGAGCTGCTTCTTGGCGCGGCCGAGCTCTTGCTCGGACCGCTCGAGCTCCTGCTTCAAGGCACCGACCTCCGCAGTCAGTGCGGCAGAGGTCAGCAGCGCAGCCTGCAACCCATATTGACATAATTTTTTAGCAACCCTGCGTATATCTTTTTTTCAGATCCTCAGTCCGGCTTTTCTTTCCGAACACCGAACCGAGCATCAGGGGCTACTGTCTATGCGGTATTACACTGCATATTTTTAACTTCTTACCTCAAAGCCTGATAGAAGGCTACTACAGGCTTCGGTCAGCCCGCTCTTGGTGAGCTGTACCTTCTGAATCACCGCACTCATAATAGTGCGGTGTTCTTCCTCGATGGAAGCGCTCTGCAGCGCCTCCAATAAATTGTCCGGCGCCTCCGGTTGGACGGAAGCCGCCGGTGTCACGGTCTTGCCCTTCGTGCGAAGGGGCCGCCGGCCGGACTCCGGAACCATTGCGGGTTCTGATATGGAGTCCGGCGCAAAGTCCGGGAGGACGCCTTGTGGCGCCTCCGGAGCCTCCCCCTGATGGGTCCCTTCTTGGGATCCCACCTCGGTGTCCTCGGTGTCGCAAGGGGTGGAGGCGGTCGGGATGGAGTCTACATCCGACGGAGCCAACGACCCGCTCGATGAAGTGGGGAGATCATCATTGGCCGGACTATAGGCAGCATGCGGCATCAGAATGACACTATGTGACGCAGAAAAAGAAATGATAAATCACTCAGGAATCCGGATACTTACGATCTCGCTGGAGGCCTGGCCCTTGAAGGCCATTCTTCCTCGCCAACATTGATGTCGGCGGAGCTGTCCGGGGGAATAGTCCTTCCCCTCTTGGACCCTTCGGCCTCCCCTGTTGGGGAAGCCTTCCTCTTCCTCTCTCCCTCCTCTGGGAGAGAGTCCTCTTTCTCCTCCTCGTTTTCGGGGGAGGAGTCCGCCCCGGAGTCGTCGGACACCTGAAAGCGGGAACTCTTTCGAGCACCCGTGGCCTCCTTTTTGGCCTTCTTCTCCGGGACCACGTGCGGTGCCGGAACCAACAGCCTCGCTAGACGGGCGTCTACTGGGTTTTCTGGCATAGGAGCCGGGCAGATAATCTGCTCCGCCTTCCTCATCCAGTCCTGTCAAAGGAAAAGGGGAAATTAAAACCCGCATAGAGTCAAACTATGAAAAGAAAGTGTCCCGTAAAGGGGTAGAATCACTTACCTCGTCGGCTTGGCGCTGCGAGCGAAATCCGCAATCTTCAGTCGCAAATGCGGGGGCTTCGGCGCCCTTAAACAGCACCCTCCAGGCACCTTCGTACATCGTGTCGAAGAGCCCGCTCAGCGCCTGGTGCTGTTCCGGATTGAACTCCCATAGATTGAATGCCCGCTCTTGGCATGGGAGAATCCGGCGGACGAGCATGACTTGGACCACGTTAACCAGCCTGAGCTTCTTCACCAGCTTCTGGATACAGGCTTGAAGTCCCGTCACCTCCTTCGAACTACCCCACAGCAAGCCCTTCTCTTTCCAGGAGGTGAGCTGCGTGGGGATACAAGATCTGAACTCGGGGGCCGCCGCCCACTTAGGGTCGCGCGGCTCGGTGATATAGAACCACCCCGATTGCCACCCCTTGACGGATTCCACGAAGGCCCCTTCGAACCAAAGGACATTGGGCATCTTGCCCAACATGGCGCCTCCGCACTCCGCTTGAGTGCCCTTCACTACCTTCGGCTTGACATTGAAGGTCTTGAGCCACAAGCCGAAGTGTGGCTGGATGCAGAGGAAGGCCTCGCACACGACGATAAACGCCGAGATGTTGAGGATGAAGTTCGACGCCAGATCATGGAAATCCAGGCCGTAGTAGAACATGAGCCCCCGGACAAAGGGGTGAAGTGGAAAACCCAGTCCGCGGAGGAAGTGGGGAAGAAAAACGACCCTCTCATGGGGCCTGGGGGTGGGGATGAGCTGCCCCTCGTCGGGCAGCTGGTGCGCGATGTCACCGGACAGGTAGCCGGCGCTGCGCAGTCTTTCGATGTGCTCCTCCGTAACGGAGGAGGTCATCCACTTGCCTCCCGCTCCAGACATAACTGGGGAAGGTTGAGACGAGATGTGCGGGCTTGGGCGCTGGAGCTCGAGTGTGCGGAGATGGATAAGCAAAGGAGGAAGAAGGCGTAGGTGAAAAGGTGAATCCTTATCCCTTATATGGGTGGGCGAAGTCTACGCGTCCCCCACCGGCCTGGTAAAACTCGCTTATCCCCCAAGCGTCACCATCAATGGCGCGGTTGGGTTACCCACGTCCGTATTGACGAGAATCCCGGATTAAGGGGGAACACGATCTCTGCTTCGACAAGACGTGCCAAGGAAACCGCTTCGCTAAATGCGCTGAGGTGGTAGAGTAAAAAAACGATTCAAGTAATGGCTTGGTAGTGGCGTGACGTCATGCCGCAAAAAACGTCAGCAGATTGAACTTGTGTATATATTATTCTCTCTACGGTGGAATGTGGAATTTATTTTGCAGAGCCCGACACTATCCTGGTGTTCACAATCTTCTATCATTCGGAGGAGGAACCCGCCTTGCAATGCCAGGCAATATACGCACCAGATTTATCGTCATTGAAGCCTGGTTCAGGGGCTACTGAGGGAGTCCTAGATTAGGGGGTGTCCGGATAGCCGGACTACCATCATCAGCCGAACTATCATCGGCCGGACTATCATCATCGACCGGACTCCAAGACTATGAAGATACAAGATTAAAGACTTCGTCCCGTGTCCGGATGGGACTTTCCTTGGCGTGGAAGGCAAGCTTGGCAATACGGATACGTAGATCTCCTACCATTGTAACCGACTCTATGTAACCCTAGCCCTCTCCGGTGTCTATATAAACCGGATGGCTCTAGTCCATAGGACAGAACAACAACAACCATTACAATCATACCATAGGCTAGCTTCTAGGGTTTAGCCTCCTTGATCTCGTGGTAGATCCACTCTTGTAAACATCCACAATATCAATATCAATCAAGCAGGACGTAGGGTTTTACCTCCATCAAGAGGGCCCGAACCTGGGTAAAACATCGTGTCCCTTGTCTCCTGTTACCATCCGCCTAGACGCACAGTTCGGGACCCCCTACCCGAGATCCGCCGGTTTTGACACCGACAGTGAGCATCATGAAATTGGTGATGGAGGATGGTTCATGATGACGACGGTGATGAATCCCCCTCTCCGGAGCCCCGAATGGACTCTAGATTAGCCCTCCCGAGAGAGATTAGGGCTTGGTGGCGGCTCCGTGTCGTAAAACGCGATGAAACTTTCTCTCTGATTTTTTTCTCCCCAAGACGGAATATATGGAGTTGGAGTTGAAGTCGGAGGAGGTCCAGGGGGCCCACGAGATAGGGGGCTGCGCCCTAGGGGGGGGGCGCCCCCTGTCTCGTGGCCAGGCCGTGGGCCCCCTGGCACTAATTCTTTCACCAAAAATTCTTATTAATTCCAAAAAGTGCCTCCGTGGATTTCTAGGACATTCCGAGAACTTTTCTTTTCTACACATAAAACAACATCATGGCAGTTATGCTGAAAACAGCGTCAGTCCGGGTTAGTTTCATTCAAATCATGCAAGTTAGAGTCCAAAACAAGGGCAAAAGTGTTTGGAAAAGTAGATACGTTGGAGACGTATCAGTGGGTCCCAGCTAGCAGGGGGAGTATTCATTTTTTTGTGCGTAATAATGAGGCACTTCCGGTGGGTCTGAGCTGACAGCGGGGGCAACGTTTTTTCCCGAAATACGGTGGTCCGTCCGGTGGGTCCCAGCAGTCAGGGGGAAACGTTTTTTCACGAAATATGGTGGCCCGTCCGGTGGGTCCCAACAGTCAGGGGGAAACTTTTTTTCACAAAATACTGGTGGCCCGTCCGGTGGGTCCCTGCTGTCAGGTGGAGGAATAATTATTTTCTGCATAATAAGGAGGCACTTCCTTGCGGCTACCGTGGACCCAGCTGTCAGCCTCTCCACGTACAGTACTCTTCCGATGGAATTCGGTTGTTGACCACATTGACCACGCCGCATAGAGAGCACCACAGCGATGGATGACGGCGAGGCCTAGGAAGGGGATGACGCGGAACCGGGGAAGACGTGGCAGTGGATGCCCACGCGGAGAGGAGTACGAGGGTTCACTGGTTCGGCTGCGCTGCCGTCACCGTAGAATAACAGGGGGTGTCGGTGAGTGGAGTGGAGGGATGGCCTGGCCATCGGTGGGATTAGTATGGGGGCGGTGAGGCCTCCGCGGAAGCACAACCGGCCACGGGAGGCAGGAGCAGGCGGCACGACCGGTGCTGCTTTGGGCGGCTGGAGCAAGAAGACCAGAGGTTGAAGAAGCACTACGTCCATTGGATGGACATCGTACGGTCAGTCGAGCTAGAATCGTGCATATTGACTAAGTTGACAAAGCCCTTCGTCCCCGTCAACTTAGTAGGCCCACTATACTGGGTCCCAGCTAGCAGGGGGAGTATTCATTTTTTGTGCGTAATAAGGAGGCACTTCCTTGTGTGCGAAGATATAGCTAGTGGGTTCGAGCTGTCAGCGGCGGTAACGTTTTTTTCACGAAATACAGAGGCCCTTTCAGTGGGTCCCAGATGTCAGGTGGAGGAATCATTATTTTGCGCACAATAAGGAGGCATTTCCTTGCGTGCGACCGTGGACCCAGCTGTCAGCGTCTCCACGTACAGTCCACTTCAGACGCATGTCGGTCGTTGACCACATTGACCACACCATGCCAAGAGCACTAGGGCGGTGGACGACGACGAGGCCTAAGAAGGGAACGACACAGAGCTAGGGAAGACTCGGCAGTTGTTTCCCACACGGAGGGGAGTACGACTGTGCGAGAATTTACTGGTTCGTCTGCCATCGCCGGAGAATAATTGCACGTGTGGGACTGTGGGTGAGTAGAGGGATGGCTAGGCCAGCGATGGGAGTATGGTGGGGCGGTGAGGCCTGCGCGGCAGCACCGCCGGCCGCAGGGAGGAGGGAGCAGGCAGTCCCGCCAGTGCTTGTTTGAGCGGCTGGAGCAGGAAGAGCAGAGATTGAAGAAGCACGACGACCGTTGGATGGACATCCAATAGTCACTGCTTGCGCGTCAACCTTTTTTTAGGAAAGCCTCAAATCTGTGGAAAACAGCATACAGGCCATCTGCCATTATTTCAAATAATTTACAGCCCATTTGCTAATTCTTACGGGGTTTTTTGGAGCCCGTATTCTTCTTGTTAGCATTACATCCCATATTGTGGCCACGGTTAAAAATTTATACGAAATTTTGCATATGTAGGTGCGGTCTGAACTGTTTTTAATCCCGAAATTTCGAGTCACATTCAGACTGATTTAAAAAATAAATGTATATCAATATAAAATCCAATAAATTGTCCATGCATAAAAATCAATGCAATTTAAAATCTCGAAATGAAAAAAAGATATTTGAAACTAATTGTCGGTTTGATGTGTTTTAAAAATGTACAGCCCATTTCTCATTACTGATAGGCCATTTTCTCGGCCAGTCGAATGAAGCTCTCCTCATCTTGAAAGATTTTCAGCCCAACAGGCCTGATAAAGCAACTTACTTGACAAATCACAAAAAAACTGGGCTAGCCATTTTCAGAAAGAAAAAACAACTACTGGGCTGGTCTGTGGTAAACATAAAAGAAAAGGGTGTCTAGACAGGCCAGAGTGTCCCGCACAGCCCAGTTGACACCCTGCTTCTGTCTCAAAAACAAATTAGATAAATGCCACTCCAATTATGGCGATTCATAAAAATGCCACTGCAATTTCCAAACTTTGAAAAATGCCACTACAATTTTTGCAAACTTTGAAAAACGCCACTGCAGTTTGCAAACTTTGAAAAACGCCACTCCAGACTTCGAAAAATGCCACTAGAAATGGCATGAAATGGCATTCTTCAAAGTTTGGAAATTGCAGTGGCATTTCTCGGATACACCAGATTTGGAGTGGCATTTATCAAATTAACCCAAAACAAAAATAACTAGGCGAGCTGCTGGGTCCCTGGTGTCAGCCGCTCGTTGTGCAATTCTCTCGTTTATTGACTATGTTGACAATGGCATGGGACCCAGATGTCAAAAATCCACTAGGAGGAGCCATTTTTTTATTGGCGTGAAATAAGGAGGCACTTGCTTGCGTACTGCCATGACCTTGGCGGGTCCCTGCTGTCATCCTCTCCACGTACAATCATCTCCTGATTGTGTACGCGTCAACAAGGTAGGCCCACAAGTCAGCCTCTAAACCCGTGGAGGACAAATACAACCCATTTAAAAAAATAACAGCCCATTCCATACATTCAAACGGAAAGTTCAACATTCAGAGCAAAGTAACAGGTCTGATCCACATATAGAGTACTGAACTTCCACGTTGACAACCATCATAGCCAAGTTAACTATCTACTCCCACTAATACTCTAGTAGCGTACAAGTACTAACTTACTCTTAGCTAACTAAACAATGCCGGCCGCCATCTATGGTACATGCTAAACGCTAGCACCGGCGTCCTGCGCCTCGCCTCGGACTTGCAAGAGGTGCGATAGGGCGCGTTGCTCGCGTGCGTTGGCCCTTTCCATGTCGGCGTGGTCCACGGAAGCTTCGGCTTCCAAGCGGGAAACCCACTTGATGAGCTGGTAGTAAAAATCGGTGTCGCGAACGCGTGCGTGCCCGACAGCCTCCAGGGCTATTTGTCGGGCGCCGGCCTCCATGTAGTCGGTCCAGTTGCGGGCGCTCTGCTCGCGACTCAAAGCATCGGTGCGCTGCTGCTCCATGTCCTGCCGGCGGCGCAATTCGGTGATACGCTGCTCCTCCACCAGGCGGTCGCACTCCAACAACTCCTGCTCCTCCGCCAGGCGATCGCGCTCCAACAACTCCTTGATCTCCGCATTTCCATCTAAAGACAGATGGAATGCCTCCTCCCTCCGTCTGCCTTTCGGTGAAAAACTGAACACTAGTTCTGGCGGTGACCGCCTTCGGCGTCGCCTACCGCGGACGGGCGGGGGCATGGCGGACGTGGCGAGCGAGGTCGGGCCGGTGGGGGCTTATGAGGATATGGCAAGTTGGGTCATGGTGCCACTGGATAAGGCCGGGAAACAGTACTTATAGGCGGAAGGTAGCGCGACGGGCATCGGAATTCAATGCATAATGGCATAGCGCGCCAGCTTGCCATGGAAAACTAGAGAAACTGAAATTATGACTGTGCCGTCCCGTCCCGTCTGGGTCGCATGCTGGCATGGTGGTCAAACGAGTGCACTCGAATCATCTCCCTCCTTGTCAATAATGATTCCACGGATTTAAAAAGCCCGCAACAATTAAAGCGCATCTTTTTCACATCAGTTAGCTGCCTTAATTACGGCCGGTTGCATGCAGGCACTCAGAATCGCTCGCAGCTAGTACGCGGAGCAGCATGCAACGAGTCGCAGCCAAGGCCACGCATGCAGTCACTTAAATTGCTGGAATTAATTAGGCTTAAACTTCTGCATGCCGTTAATTATTGCCATGCCTTGGTCTTGCTGCTTTGCTCACGGGACTAATAAACCCGGACGGAGGGAGTACCTTGGTTGGTGAGAGGTTTGAATTAAGCCCTACAAACCGGAAAGGAGGTACTAGTACGTGCGTGATCCACTATTTATTCGTGTAGGATCGAGTAGGTCATTTCTTGAATTGAGCCCTGCAAACCGGAAAGGAGGTAGTACGTGCATGATCCACTATTTATCCGTGTAGGATCGAGTAGGTAGGATAGTGTAGCTTTTCAGTTTCTTCAGAGGTAGGCATTTTTATTCAAAAAACTGCCACTTCGTATCTTGCGTTGCAAATAAAACTGCCAGGAGCGCATTAGTAGGCTAGCTATTGATCGATCAGTAACTTGTAAACACTGAGCGAACAGAAATAAGTAACTGTTAATGCATCTCAATGATTCACAGATCATATACAAATATGTAGCTCCAAAAGCAAAGATCAGCCACTTCAGATCTTGTGTCGCAACTAAAACTAACTAGTACAATTACCATACATAAGATCAACATGTTAATGCATCTCAATGATTCACAGATCATATACAAATATGTAGCTCCAAAAGCAAAGATCTAGAAAAAACATCTGTTCTTCCTACTAACATGGATGCTTCTCTTGGCCAACATTCAATATAGACTGAAAGACAAATTTGTTTGTGAAGTCTACAATTCCTCTTGCAAACATAAGTGGTTTAACCAACAGCTGGAACCATGAGAATGAACCACACATGATGGAGGAACATCCACTGCAATATGATTTGGTCTTCTCTCGATCACACCGCGAGACTATTTTCGGAATACAAACTTTAACTTAGGCAAAATGATGACCATTGTATAATCAGACCAAAGCAATGAAGCACCTAGTGTTGGCCAATAAATAGTACAATACTACTTTTCTGTAGTCCATGAAGTGACTATCCAATCTTTCTATGTCTATTTTCAAATGGCACTGCATGCAGTGACTATACTATTCTCTTGTGCAGTTCAACCAAAATTGCGGACACTTTGTTTGTTTGCCAAATAGCAATGGGCAGACATCTTTGTCTGCACAAATATCAAGCAGCTAGTAAACATATACCACACCATGTATTTTCGGTTTAAACATGTCTCTTCCGCTTAGCATCTGTCATGTTCTGCACTGGACAATCTGATACAATTATGTTTTGCCCTGGACAATTTCATACTGAATTGATTTGCTAGTTCAGAGCAGAAATATAGCGCCTATTCTTCATCAGACCAAGGATATCCATGTTCGCAGTGATGGAAGAGGTGAAATCGATACAACCGAAATTGAGCATCCAATCATTGAATCATGTCCTGCACCTCCAATGTAGGTCCACCCTGCCAATAAATTCACATGCAAACCACTAGTATTACTATCTAATGACCGTACAAAAAGAGTAGCAAGATAGTAGCAAACCATGTACCTTCGTAATGAACAGCTCATAGTGCCACCAATTGGATATAAAGGTTTGGAAAAAAACATGCTCCTAATGTTGAACCAGTTGGACTTTTTGTGCAGTTCCACTAAAATCGAGCATCCCTGTTTGCATAGATATTGAAAGTGTGATTACTATAAAAGTGGCACTAGTTGAAGCATAGACTCACAAATATTAGCATTCCAATTTCTTAATGGGAAAAGGTAGCAATACTGTTTCTAACAACCTGTTTGAAGGAATAAATAAAGCAACATCGATTGATGTCAGGAAGGCATACATAGTTTTTTCTGAAAAATTGAGTCATTCCTGACCTTTCCTCTTCTTTTAAGCATATTTTGTGCAGTTCAACTAAAATAAAATGCCATCACCGCCTTGCCAATTCAACGACACTGTACAAAAGGAAATGACTTAACATTACATCATGATGCCAGGTATGTAGTCGACAGGCATTAGAGACAAACATACAGACCTCCTCCGATAACATAATGAACACTAATTTTAACAAAGGTGTGACTAGCTTTACCCGGATAATTTGAGTGAACTCTACACCCTTTGTTCCTTAATATAAAATGTTTTCGCGGTTCAATTTAAAGTACCCAAATGTCTAGTATTTTTCTTGAGCACATATCTGGGAAAGCTTGCCACACTTTATTTATGTCCATACGCTAATGCAACACCATTCGAATACTACAAATATACACTAACCCAGTGGCCAGTGCAACAGTAGAGTAGTTAGTTTATTACATGGTATAGTACAATGGTTTTACTGAACAGATTTCAATGAACTCTAGCACTGGAAGATTTCCATAAGAATTAACAATACAAAATGTAAAGGTAACAAGTTTCAGCATTGGTATACTAGCTGTGCATGAGCATTAAACCGAATACAAAAGTCTGAAGGTGACTAGAATTATTAACTAATGACAGTATAAAAAAATTGCAAACCATGTACCTCCAAGGTAAATATCATTTCAAACTCAGGGGGGGGGGACATTAAAAATTGCTATCCCAATCTTGATAATCGATCAAACATAAAAACTTGATCGAACGAATCAAGAGAACAGCCGGAGGAGGAGGTGTCTGCTACGTCTTGAGCTTGCGTTGGTTTTCCTCGAAGAGGAGAGGGTGATGCAGCAATAGTGGCGTAAGTATTTCCCTCAGTTTTTGAGAACCAAGGTATAAATCCAGTAGGAGGCTCCTCAAAAGTCCCATGCACCTACACAAACAAACAAAGAACTCGCAACCAACGCAATAAAGGGGTTGTCAATCCCTTCACGGCCACTTGCGAAAGTGAGATCTAATAAAGATAGTATGATAAGATAAATATATTTTTTGTATTTTATAATATAGATGCAAAAAGTAAAGATGCAAATAAAAGTAGATTGGAAGCAATATGATAAGAGATAGACCCGGGGGCCATAGGTTTCACTAGTGGATTCTCTCAAGATAGCATAAGTATTATGGTGGGTGAACAAATTACTGTCGAGCAATTGATAGAAAAGCGAATAATTATGAGATTATCTAGGCATGATCATGTATATAGGCATCACGTCCGTAACAAGTAGACCGACTCCTGCCTGCATCTACTACTATTACTCCACACATCGACCGACTCCTGCCTGCATCTAGAGTATTAAGTTCATAAGCACAGAGTAACGCATTAAGCAAGATGACATGATGTAGAGGGATAAAATCAAGCAATATGATATAAACCCCATCTTGTTATCCTCGATGGCAACAATACAATACGTGCCTTCCAACCCTTTCTATCACTAGGTAAGGACATTGCAAGATTGAACCCAAAGCTAAGCACTTCTCCCATTGCAAGAAAGATCAATCTAGTAGGCCAAACCAAACTGATAATTCGAAAAGACTTGCAAAGATAACTCAATCATACATAAAAGAATTCAGAGAAGATTCAAATATTATTCATAGATAAACTTGATCATAAAACCACAACTCATCGGATCTCGACAAACACACCGCAAAAGGAGTTTACATCGAATAGATCTCCACAAGAGAGGGGGAGAACATTGTATTGAGATCCAAAAAGAGAGAAGAAGCCATCTAGCTAATAACTATGGACCCGTAGATCTGTGGTAAACTACTCACAACTCATCGGAGGGGCAAGGATGTTGATGTAGAGGCCCTCCGTGGTCGATTCCCCCTCCGGCAGAACACCGACGAAGGCTCCAAGATGGGATCTCGCGGATACAGAATGTTACGGTGGTGGAAATTGTGTTTCGTCTGCCCCCTGGATGTTTTCGGGCTACGTAGGTATATATAGGAGGAAGAAGTACGTCGGTGGCCGCCCGAGGGGCCCACGAGACAGGGGGCGCCCTATAGGGGGGGGCGCCCTCCTATATCGTGGGAGCCTCGGCAGCTTCTTGACTTGCACTCCAAGTCCTTTGGATCACGTTCGTTCCAAAAATCACGCTCCCGAAGGTTTCATTCCGTTTGGACTCCATTTGATATTCCTTTTCTTCGAAATACTAAAATAGGCAAAAAAACAGCAATACGGGCTGGGTCTCCGGTTAGTAGGTTAGTCCCAAAAATGATATAAATGTGTAAAATAAAGCCCATAAACATTCAAAAGGGGTAATATAATAGTATGGAACAATCAAAAATTATAGATACGTTGGAGACATATCAAGCATTCCCAAGCTTAATTCCTGCTCGTCCTCGAGTAGGTAAATGATAAAAAAGAAATTTTTGATGTGGAATGCTACCTAGCATAATTCTCAATGTAATTTTCTTTACTGTGGCATGAATGTTCAGATCCAAATGATTCAAAATAAAAGCTTATAAAACATAAAAATAATAATGCTTCAAAGCATACTAACAAATAATCATGTCCTATCAAAATAGAATAGCCAAAGAAAGCTTATCCCTACAAAATCATATAGTTAGGCCATGCTTCATTTTCATTACACAAAATACTCTCATCATGCACAACCCCGATGACGAGCCAAGAAATTGTTTCATACTTTTTAACGCGCTTCAGCTTTTTCAACTCTTACGCAATACATGAGCGCAAGCCATGGACATAGCACTATGGTGGTATATGGTGGTGGTTGTGAGGACAAAAAGGGAGAAGATAGTCTCACATCAATTAGGCGTATTAACGGGCTATATGGAGATGCCCATTAATAGATATCAATGTGAGTGAGTAGGGATTGCCATGCAACAGATGCACTAGAGCTATAAATATATGAAAGCTCAACAAAAGAAACTAAGTGGGTGTGCATCCAACTTGCTTGCTCACAAAGACCTAGGGAATTTTGAGGAAGCCCATCATTGGAATATACAAGCCAAGTTCTATAGTGAAAAATTCCCACTAAGTATATGAAAGTGACAACATAGGAGACTCTCTATCATGAAGATCATGGTTCTACCTTGAAGCACAAGTGTGGAAAAAGAGATAGTAGCATTGTCCCTTCTCTCTTTTTCTCTCATTTATTTTTTTCTTTTTTTCTTTTCCTTTTTTTCTTTGGCCTTTCTTTTTTTGGCCTTTCTCTTTGTTTTTTTTTTGTAAAGTCCGAAGTCTCATCCCGACTTGTGGGTGAATCATAGTCTTCATCATCCTTTCCTCACTGAGACAATGCTCTAATAATGAAAATCATCACACTTCTATTGATTTACAACTCAAAAATTACAACTCAAAGCTAGAACAAGATATGACTCTATATGAATGCCTCCGGCGGTGTACCGGGATATGCAATGAATCAAGAGCGACATGTATGGAAATTATGAAGGTGGCCTTGCCACAAATACGATGTCAACTACATGATCATGCAAGGAGCAATATGACAATGATGGAACGTGTCATAATAAACGGAATGGTGGAAAGTTGCATGGCAATATATCTCGGAATGGCTATGGAAATGCCATAATAGGTAGGTATGGTGGCTGTATTGAGGAAGGTAAATAAAGGGTTTATGATACCGGCAAAAGTTGCGCGGTAATAATAAAGGCTAGCAAAGTGGAAGGATGAGTGTGCGTATATCCATGGACTCACATTAGTCAAAAAGAACTCATATACTTATTGCAAAAGTCTACTTATCCCTCGAAGCAAAGTACTACTATGCATGCCCCAAGAGGGATAGATTGGTAGGAAAAGACCATCGCTCGTCCCTGGCTGCCACTCATAAGGAAGACAATCAAAAGAGCACCTCATGCAACAAATTTCTCACACAACTTTTACCATACGTGCATGCTACGGGACTTGCCAACTTCAACAAAAGTATTTCTCAATTTCATAATTACCCACTAGCATGACCCTAACATTACTACCTTTATATCTCAAAACAATCATCAAGCATCAAATTGATCATAGCATCCAATTCACTTCCTATGATAGTTTTTATTATACCCAACTTGGATGCTCATCATTCTAGGACCAACTTTGTAACCATAGCAAATACCATGCTGTTCTAAAAGACTCTCAAAAAGATATAAGTGAAGCATGAGAGACTAGTAATTTCTTAAAAATTAAGACACCACCGTGCTCTAAAAGATATAAGTGAAGCACTAGAGCAAAAACTATCAAGCTCGAAAGATATAAGTGAAGCACATAGAGTATTCTAGCAAATTATAATCAAATAGGCTTCTCTCAAAAGGTGTGTACAGCAAGGATTATTGTGGTAAACTAAAAAGCAAAGACTAATATAATATACGACACTCCAAGCAAAACACATATCATGTGGCGAATAAAAATATAGCTCCAAGTAAAGTTACCAATGAACGAAGACGAAAGAGGGGATGCCTTCCCGGGGCATCCCCAAGCTTAGGCTTTCGGCTATCCTTCAATATCTTGGGGTGCCTTGTGCATACCCAAGCTTAGGCTCTTGCCACTCTTTATTCCATAGTCCATCAAAGCTCTACCCAAAACTTGAAAACTTCACAACACAAAACTCAACAGGAAATCTTATAAGCTCCGTTAGTGAAAGAAAACAAAACCACCACATAAGGTACTGTAATGAACTCATTCTTTATTTATTTTTGTGTTAAACCTACTGTATTCCAACTTCTCTATGGTTTATAAAATATTTTACTAGCCATAGATGCATCAAAATAAGCAAACAACACACGAAAAACAGAATCTGTCAAAAACAGAACAGTCTGTAGTAATCTGTAACTTACGCAAACTTATGGAACTCTAAAAATCCTACCAAAATAGGAAGTCCTGGACAATTTGTTTATTGATCATCAGAAAAAAGAATCAACACAAAATCACGTTCCCGTGATTTAACAAAATTATATTCGTGCTCGCAAAGTTTCTGTTCTTCAGCAGAATCAAATCAACTATCATCATAGGTTATCCTATAGGTTCTACTTGGCATAAACACTAATTAAAAGATAAAAACACATCTAAACATAAGGTAGATGCAATATTTATTAAATAACAGCAAGATAAAATATTGGGTTGCGTCCCAACAAGTCCTATCGTTTAACGCCCCTAGCTAGGCATTGATAATTTTAATGATGCTCACATGAAAGACAAGAATTGAAGCACAAAGAGAGCATCATGAAACATGTGATAAACACATCTAAGTCTAACATACTTCCTATGCATAGGCATATTATAAGCAAACAAATTTGCAAGGCAAGCAAAAACTGGCATATGCAAGGAAGAAGAAAGAGACGATAGCAATCTCAACATGACGAGAGGTAATTTAATAAGATCAAAATTTCTACAACCATATTTTCCTCTCTCATAATAATTACATGTAGGATCATAGCCAAATTCAACAAAATAGCTATCACAAAACATATTATCAACATGATCCACATGCATGCAAAGTTGACACTCTTCCAAGATAGTGGGATTAACATTAGCTAGAGTCATGACCTTTCCGAACCCACTTTGATCAAAAATATCATAAGATTGAACATACTCCAAAAAGGTGGGATCTAAAGTTGACACTCTTCCAAACCCACTTTCAATATTATTTCAAACATTATTATCAATCTCATATTCATCATGGGGCTTAAATAAATTTTCAAGGTTATAAGAAGAATCACCCCAATCATGATCATTGAAACAAGTAGTAGACATAGCAAAACTAGCATCCACAAGCTTAGGGTTTTGCATATTATTAGCACAATTGACATCAAGAGAATTTATAGGAAAATCATTGCAATCATGCTTTTTATTCAAGGATTTATCATGAATCTCTTCATAAATTTCTTCATCATAATTTTTAGATTCACAAATTTTGAGCAAAGCTTCATAAAGATAATCTAGTGCACAAAACTCACTAGCAATTGGTTCATCATAATTGGATCTCTTAAAAAGATTAGAAAGTGGATGAGGATCCATAGATCTTAGGTTCTCTGTTTAGCAATAAATAAGCATCTAATCCAACCAAATGAGCAAACGAAAGGGCAAGCGAAAGAGAGAAGAGAAGATTGGGAAAGAGAGGGCGAATAAAACGGCAAGGGTAAAGTGGGGGAGAGGAAAACGAGAGGCAAATGGCAAATAATGTAAATGCGAGGGAGATGGGTTTGTGATGGGTACTTGGTATGTCTTGACTTGAGCGAAGACCTCCCCGGCAACGGCGCCAGAAATCCTTCTTGCTACATCTTGAGCTTGCGTTGGTTTTCCTCGACGAGGGGAGAGTGATGCATCAATAGTAGCGTAAGTATTTCCCTCAGTTTTTGAGAACCAATGTATCAATCCAGTAGGAGGCTCCTCAAAAGTCCCACGCACCTACACAAACAAACAAAGAACTTGCAACCAACGCAATAAAGGGGTTGTCAATCCCTTCATGGCCACTTGCGAAAGTGAGATCTAATAAAGATAGTATGATAAGATAAATATATTTTTGGTATTTTATAATATAGATGCAAAAAGTAAAGATGCAAATAAAAGTAGATTGGAAGCAAATATGATAAGAGATAGACCCCGGGGGCCATAGGTTTCACTAGTGGCTTCTCTCAAGATAGCATAAGTATTACGGTGGGTGAACAAATTACTGCCGAGGAATTGATAGAAAAGCGAATAATTATGAGATTATCTAGGCATGATCATGTATATAGGCATCATGTCCGTAACAAGTAGACCGACTCCTGCCTGCATCTACTACTATTACTCCACACATCGACCGACTCCTGCCTGCATCTAGAGTATAAAGTTCATAAGAACAGAGTAATGCATTAAGCAAGATGACATGATGTAGAGGGATAAACTCAAGCAATATGATATAAACCCCATCTTGTTATCCTCGATGGCAACAATACAATACGTGCCTTGCAACCCTTTCTGTCACTAGGTAAGGACACCACAAGATTGAACCCAAAGCTAAGCACTTCTCCCATTGCAATAAAGATCAATCTAGTAGGCCAAACCAAACTGATAATTCGAAGAGACTTGCAAATATAACTCAATCATTCATAAAAGAATTCAGAGAAGATTCAAATATTATTCATAGATAAACTTGATCATAAACCCACAATTCATCGGATCTTGACAAACACACCGCAAAAAGAGTTTACATCGAATAGATCTCCACAAGAGAGGGGGAGAACATTGTATTGAGATCCAAAAAGAGAGAAGAAGCCATCTAGATAATAACTATGGACCCGTAGGTCTGTGGTAAACTACTCACAACTCATCGGAGGGGCAAGGATGTTGATGTAGAGGCCCTCCATGGTCGATTCCCCCTCGGGCAGAACGCCGACGAAGGCTCCAAGATGGGATCTCGTGGATACATAAGGTTACGGTGGTGGAAATTGTGTTTCGTCTGCCCCCTGAATGTTTTCGGGGTACGTAGGTATATATAGGAGGAAGAAGTACGTCGGTGGCTGCCCGAGGGGCCCAGGAGACAGGGGGCGCACTCTCCTATCTTGTGGGAGCCTCGGCAGCTTCTTGACTTGCACTCCAAGTCCTCTGGATCACGTTCGTTCCAAAAATCACGCTCCTGAATGTTTCATTCCGTTTGGACTCCGTTTGATAATACCTTTTCTTCGAAATACTGAAATAGGCAAAAAAAAACAGCAATACGGGATGGGCCTCCGGTTAGTAGGTTATTCCCAAAAAAGATATAAATGTGTAAAATAAAGCCCATAAACATCCAAAAGGGGTAATATAATAGCATGGAACAATCAAAAATTATAGATACGTTGGAGACGTATCTGTGCCCACTCTTGACCTTTCCTCTTGTCTTCATAATTTTTTGTGCAGTTTAACCAAAATAAAATGACATCAGCGCCTTCGCATTTTGCTGACACTGTACAAAAAAATTAACTTATCTCATGAAAGTGAGGTATGTAATCTATAAGCATTAACAGTGCAAAAATCTGAAGGTAGTAACAAGTTTCATCGTTGGTATACTGGCCGTGCAACATCATTAGAATGCCTTAGCAGAAAAATCTTTAATACATCCACAATCAACAGCTAACCCTGAAATAATCCAGTGACATTAAATGGCATTGCTTAAATTTATCGGTGGCATTAGACTGAGAGCGGCATTCGTTAAATGTGGCATCACTTTAGCAGTAGCATTGCTTGACTTGACTGCTGGCATTATACTAACAGCAAAAAAAGTGGCAATAAGAGCATGGGAGGCCCATTCGGACAGTGGCACACCAGTACGATGTACCTCCACGGACGCAGAGTGGTGAGGGAGGTATGGTTGCCCAGAGCAACAAATATCCAGGCAGCATATGTGGATTGCGTCCCATTTTTGTTCTCTTTAGCCACCTTTTTCCTATGTGAGGACAACAAACCGATCGACCTGGTCATTCTCTATTGCGTTGTCATGCCTTTCTACCTGTAACGCCCTGAGACCGACGCTCCAGAAGACTTCTAGCTATTCTGAGTTTCACCGTGCGATGTATTTGTTTGTTGCATTCTTCTTAGCTTCATTTGCATTGCATCATGTCATCATGCCATCATATCATTAATTTATAACTCTTTTAATAAACTGTATGGATCTTTGATCCATTTAAATCGAGGGAAGGGTGACTTCTCTTTATAACATATCCTCCAATATTAGGGAGCTATTATAAAATATTCCATTATTTGGAATTAACCATAGCCCACTTGCATTTTAAAGTTCCTTTCGTTTCTGAATATTCACATCGTTGCTCTATTATCCTTTTGCCTCCAATCCTTCTTGTGGAGCCTTCATATATTCCAGTGAGGGCACTTGCCAAATTTTAGCTAAATTTGGATTTATTTAGACCTTCAAATAAATCCTTTGGCCCCTGTTTTCTTTTCCAATGAGGAAAACCCTTTTTTTCACCAGGCGACCAGACCTCTGGCCATTTCCTCTCCACTGGGCCAGCCTCTAAGGCCCATCCTCAGGTCCAGCCGGCCACTTGAGCCCAGCCGCCCCACCTAAACCTAGTTAACCCTAGCCCCGACCCCCTCCTCTCGGTCTCTCCCTCTCACTTCCTAGTAGCGCCACCATCTCTCTCTGACCCCTCACTCTCACCCTCTCGTGCCCTCCCATGCCGCTAAGAAGAGAGACGGAGCGCTCACGCCTGATCGCCGCTGTGCTCATCCCCTGGCGCCGTTTCTGCGGCGCCTTGGTTGATCTCTGCCCTCGCGCAAGCCGCTCAAGCCCCGCCTGCCTCGACGTTCGACGCGCCGACTGGAGAGCCGCGCCGCCGCCCACCACCCGCGCCCGACCTCCTTCCCCTGTGCGACTCCTTCCATCACGACCTCGCCACCCTCCATCTCTAAGGCCGTTGCCTCCCCGTCGACCTTCCTCTCCGCCTAGTCTCGTCGCCACCTGCACCAGCGCCACAACTACCTCTCCTGCTTCGCCTCGCCCGCGCCTCCTTCTATCGGCCATCCCCATGGCTTCGAGATCCTGCGCTGACGTCCTCCTTCATCGGCTGCTCACGAGCACCTCCATCCCCATGGCGCTGCGACCCCATCACTATTCCCGCTGATGAGCGTCGCTCGAGGCCAGCGCCTCGCCTTTGCTTCGAACCAGGGGGAGACGCCCCCATCGCCCGTGTTCTTCGGGCCAAGCTGCCGCTGTTGCTTCCTTCGACTGATGCTACAGCCTCTTTGCCAAGGCCATCACTGAGTTACCCCAGGACCCATGGAGTCATGTACGGGAAAACCAAGTCCAAAGACTACTGTGGCCGTGTATCTCGCCCAGTACCACTATGGTTCGCCAAGACCACCAAGCTCGACTACACGGTGACGCTTCAAGTACCTCTACCACGTCTATGGGATCGCCAGGAACACATACCTCAACGACCCACCAAGTACCCCTTCGAATCGCCAAGTTCATCTACCACGTGTACCACTATCGTCGCAAGAATCGAGACCGACAATTCCGAAGACCCCAAGTACCACGACGACCGACGAATAGTACCACTACCTCCTCTACCGTCGACCCCGTGGACATCAAGTTCCTCGTCGTGACCCTGATCATCTATGGAGTGCGTATGACTATAGAAACGTGTACAACTACTTCCACTACGACCCACGAGTACCACTACTTCCCTTGACGAACTCGAACCACTCCGAAAACACACGCTTCAAAGGTATAACCGCCGAGACGACCTTTCGAGAATGAATGTGTGTTGTATGAGATGCCCGTGTTTGCACCGTGTCCGAGTTGTCTTTGCACGTTCCTCCTTGTTTGCCATGCCGTCAACCCATGGGAACCCGGTAACCGGGATCACCCCACCATCTTTTGCATGTTCCGCACATCCGCACACTTGCTCTTTTGCACCGGTATCTCAATGAGTCATCGGATCATCGATATGTTGCCGTGGCATCATTTTCGAATTCATTGACGTGGCACCCTTCTTTCCACCACGGTGACAAATGTTTCATATCTTGCTCATGTCAACATCTTCATAAAAAATGCATATAACTTGTATATGTCATCGGCATCATGATAACAACATTTAAAATGTTTAAAATGATGTTTGCATTTAATTTGCTAAATGCCATGCTAAAATGTTTTATTTCATAACTAAATAACCGTAGCTCCGAATTTAATAAACTTTATATGTAAATGGGGTGGAAAATGCATAGTTTAACATGGTGGCATTATTCTGCATGTTTAACAACTCTAAAATATGGTTTAGTGTAGAACAGTACCAATTCCAAAATATGCATATGAGGATTTTCCGGAATTGTTGTTTGGTGTTCCAGCCTCATTTAAACTTGCCTAGATAGGTAGTTTCTTTATGCTTCACCCCTTGCCATGTTTAACAACATTTAACATTTATGAGTAGCATAAATGAGAGCGAACTAAATGATTGAATGTGGTGTTTCATCAATATGCAACGAGTTGCATATTGAGTTCCACTTAACTTGTAGTATTGTTTGTGCACTTTGCCATGCCATGCCTTTTTAAACCGGACATGCATCATACTTGATTGTGCATCATGCCATGTTTATGCTTGTGTGTTTACCATGTTGCTTGCTTCTTTCCGGTTTGCTTCTCTTGTTAGCTTCGGTTTCATTCCGGAGTTGTGAGGATTCATTCGACTATGTCCATTTGTCTTCTTCATGGACTCGTTCTTCTTCCTAGTGGGATTTCAGGCAAGATGACCGTTTCCCTAGATCTCACTACTATCATTGCTATGCTAGTTGCTTTGTTCTATCGCTATGCTGTGCTACCTATCACTTGTTTATCAAGCCTCCCAAATTGCCATGTCAGCCTCTAACCTTTTCACCCTTCCTAGCAAACTGTTGCTTGGCTATGTTACCGCTTTGCTCAGCCCCTCTTATAGCGTTGTTAGTTGCAGGTGAAGTTGAAGATTGCTCCATGTTGGAACATGTTTATGTTGGGATATCACAATATCTCTTATTTAATTAATGCATCTATATAGTTGGTAAAGGGTGGAAGGCTGGGCCTTATGCCTGGTGTTTTGTTCCACTCTTGCCGCCCTAGTTTCCGTCATACCGGTGTTATGTTCCTTGATTTTGCATTCCTTACACGGTTGGGTGATTTATGGGACCCCCTTGACAGTTTGCTTTGAATAAAACTCCTCCAGCAAGGCCCAACCTTGGTTTTAACATTTGCCACCTAAGCCTTTTTCCCTTGGGTTCTGCAAACTCAAGAGTCATCTTTATTTACCCCCCCCCCCCTCGGCAAGTGCTCCTTTGAGTGTTGGTCCAAACTAGAGCATCGTGCGGGACCGTCCCTTGGCAACTTGGGTTATGTTGGTACTCGTATGCTTAGCTTATCCGGTGTGCCCTGAGAACGAGATATGTGCAGCTCCTATCGGGATTTGTCAGCACATTCGGGCGGTCTTGCTAGTCTGGTTTTACCATTGTCGAAGTGTCTTGTAACCGGGATTCGGAGACTTATCGGGTCTTCCTGGGAGAAGGAATATCCTTCGTTGGCCATGAGAGCTTGTGATGGGCTAAGTTGGGACACCCCTGCAGGGTATAAACTTTCGAGAGCCGTGCCCGCGGTTATGTGGCAGATGGGAATTTGTTAATATCCGGTTGTAGAGAACTTGACACTTGACTTAATTAAAACGCATCAACCGCGTGTGTAGCCGTGATGGTCTATTTTCGGCGGAGTCCGGTAAGTGAACACGGTTTGGGTTATGTTTGCACGTAAGTAGTTTCAGGATCACTTCTTGATCACTTCTAGCTTCTCGACCGTTTCGTTTGCTTCTCTTCCCGCTCTTATTTGCGTATGTTAGCCACCATATATGCTTAGTCGCTGCTGCAACCTCACCACTTATCTTGTCCATGTCCATTAAGCTTTGCTAGTCTTGATACCCATGGTAATGGGATTGCTGAGTCCTCGTGACTCACCAGATACTATCACAACACTTGCAGGAGCCGATGATACCAGTGCAGGTGATGCAACCGAGCTCAGATGAGAGCTCAACGAAGATCTTGGTCGTTGTTATGTTTCGT
Source organism: Triticum dicoccoides (assembly GCF_002162155.2). Taxonomy (NCBI): domain Eukaryota; kingdom Viridiplantae; phylum Streptophyta; class Magnoliopsida; order Poales; family Poaceae; genus Triticum; species Triticum dicoccoides. The sequence continues at coordinate 408,783,230 of NC_041385.1, forward strand.
TTCATGTTGATCAGTAGTGGAACCCAGTTGGGACGATCGACGATCTTCTTTTCTTTTGGATTTGTCCGTAGTCGGACTATGTGTGTACTCTGATTGATGTATGCTTTATTTAAGTACTTGTGTGAAGTGGCGATTGTAAGCCAACTCTCTATCCCTTTCTTGTTCATTACATGGGATTGTGTGAAGATGACCCTTCTTGCGACAAAACCACAATGCAGTTATGCCTCCAAGTCCTGCTTCAACATGTGGGAGATATAGATGCATCGTGGGTGTTACAAGTTGGTAATCAGAGCCATCCCCGACTTAGGATCCCCCTGCTTGATCGAATCACTGACGTTGTTGAGTCTAAAAAAATGTTTTGAGTCTTAGGATTATATATATTGGAGAGTAGGATTCTTTTTACTCCTTGGTCCCTTCGTCGCTCTGATGAGGTCTCCTGACGTAGATGTTTTGAATTTCCGCTCCTCAAATTTCACTAAAAAAATTTAGGATCACGTGGGTATCTTGGGATCGTTCTGATATTCTTATGACGAGAACATTGTTCTTGGTGCCTCCTGACATTTAGGGGTTGTGGCAGTGTCCCGGGGAGTTGAGCTCCGAGGTGTTGTCGTCATAATTTTATCGTTGCAGTTCTGGAATACCTGAGTTTTGCCGACATCGAAAATCTCTTTTATGCAGTTGTTGGTGAGATAACCTCGACGCCACCCAGTACTGGGGTGGGAGTTCGGGAGTATTGCCATAGCTCGTATAACGGATGCTTTTCGAAGGTTGAGGTACACGATTTTCGGAGTTTTCTTGGTTATGTGTTGACAGATGGATATAACTGGATGTAGGGATTGTTAGTTTGAGTGAGATATTATGCTTCCCCTGTATCCCCAACACCAAATTGCATAACCAGAAAGTTTTAGGAGTTTATAAGTGGGAATTCAAGTATCTCGTAGGATATCTTTCCAACAGACACATGATACGATATGGCATCTATCATATGTTTGTTTCCGGCTTATTCTGCAAGCCAAATCCTTTATTTTGTTTTGAGTTATGGTATTCGAGTTGCTTCGATGTCAAGTGTTGATCCATACCTTCCCTAAATGGTGTTCTCATACTTCATGGGAGTGCTAATCCTTCTTGATCATTGAGGTCATCATGTTAATCCTTTTCCAACCGGCGTGCTTCTCTTCAAGTGGTTCCGATCATTTCAACATTTGCAAGTTCAATTCTAAGTTTTCTCAACGGTATTTGTTTCATCCGTCCCAAGTTGTCTTTGTTTTCCCGCCCTCCCACCCTTTTCTTCAAGGACTCAGATTTCTTAATCAAGTATCCTTTTATTGATGAGAAGTCTCTCCATTCTTTTCCGTCAATGTTCTTATCCGGTGATTCTCAGGAAGATACTAACGGAGCTTCAAGTTTATTATTCTTTTTTCTCTTTTCTTCTCCGGTGGATTCAATTCAAGCTTTCTCGATCATATCCTTTCCTCGTTTCAAATGTTTCCCATGCTGGTGCACCTCTCAATCATTCACTTCTCGCTATTCATTTGTCCTGGAGTGCTCAAGATATCTCAGAAGATTCGTGCTTTCCATTCTTAATCTCTTCAAGCTATTTGGAGATTATTATCTCATTCAAGTCATTTAATTCAACTGGTGCAATCTTTATCCATAATTGTTCAACGGTGTTTTCTTTTGAGTGGGACCTAACCCACAGGTCTTTTCCCAGGATCTTACCTCACTCTTCTAAGTATCAGGAGCGATTCTCAAATTCATTTCCAAGTTTGACGTAAGAATGAATTTCCATCAGTCAGATGTCTTCTTCAAGATCGCTTTCAAATTCTTTTGATCGTTGGTTCAAACTTTCTATTCTTCATTCTAGAGTGCCTCAACAATTCATGGTGGTTCTCATTATCATTCTCAACAGTTGAAGACCGAGGAAGAGATTTCTCCTAAAATCTTGGTCCATTCTCTTGAAGATTCATGGTTCTAGCTTCATGCCATCCTCTCATAATTGTTTTCGATTGTGAGAATTCTTTTCACCCATCCGACGCATTTCAAGGGATGTTTTCTTTTCTCAATCATCCGAAGGCCATTATTTCAGAAGATCTCTCGATTCTGAATTGATGCCTCTTCGTTCGTCTCCATATTCTTCCGGTGCTTCGTTCAAGTATTCTTTAATCAGTTCGTGGTCTCTTTGTTCTCTTGTATCTAAATCCCCTCAAGTATCTTCATTCGTTTTCCAATTCTTCCCGGTGAATTGTGCCTTTGCTACTTTCATTTCCAATTATAACGGTGGTTCTTTCAACATTCCTCTTCTGTTGTTATCGTATCAATTAATTCGTTCTTTCTGAATCCTACCGGTGGTTTGTTCAAGTTTTCCCAAGTTTGCGCTATATCTCTCTTAATCCTTTCTACGAGAATAAGTAGTATGCCAAATCCATTGCTTGTCATCAATTTAAATTGATGAAGGATAGGCATGACATAATTCTTATTCTTGTTTCATCCAGGTGATTAATTCCTTCTTCCGGAGTTTGTTCATCCGGAAGTAATTCTCAGTTCCAAGTTATTCATCTTTCTTGTCTGGAGTTCAAAGTTTACTCATTTCATAGCTCCATCTAAATAATTGCAAGGCTTCAATTCTGGTTCTCTTCAACCTCCAATTCTTCTTCATAATCATTTTCTTTTCCGGAGATCTTCCAAGAGGCTCTAGATGGTGGTTCGTCAAGGATTCTTTTCATTCTTCAATTGCTCTTCAAGATTTCTCTCGAAGCTAAGATCCGCCAAGCTATACTAAAAAATAAACATGGTGCCCAACACATGTTTTTTCTAAGAAGTTCAAGTATTCTTCTTCTTCTTCTTGCATTTCGAAGTGCAATTCTTTCTACCTTATCTTTTGAGGTGGTGTTATATCATTCTTAACAATTTCCATTCATGTTTCATGATTCACATGTTGTCAAGAATGAGGTATTTTAAATCCATTAATCTCTTCGTTTGAGTTATCTTGTGTCAGATTTCACCTAAAAGCCTTCTCGAAGGAATGTTGCTAATTGTGGTGCTTATCAATGACCCAAGTTCTCCAGTTATCCTCTTGGTGAAAGAAGTTTCTCTTATGTTCGTTGATCTCAACCAATCAATTGTTTATGTTAGTGGCCGGTTGTCACCTCATAATTTTGAGATGTTTTCCATAAGCCCACAACAAGCTTGTGCTTTTCGTTGTTGATTTTACAACAACTCCGTTAAATCCTACTTTGCAAGGATGCTTTCCAAGTTCATTTGTGGCAAAAGTTGTCATTTTCTTCTCCGTCCCTTTATCTCAACAATCTAGCTTCTATTCTTTCGTTCTGGAGGCATTGTGATGTTGCTCTCTTCACCCATCACCTCGTTTTGTCAAGATCACGTTATTTTCTTGCTCATTAATTTAACCAGAGTGTTGTGTTCTCATTCAAGTTCTTTCATCTTATCAAGTCATGCATCTCTTTCAACCGGAGTGATGTCCGAATTTGATCTTCCTTGTTCCTTGTTTATCTAGTTTCAACCAGAGTGGTTCCAATTCCTTCTTGTCCATTGTACTCGTCATTCATAGCTTTGCAACCTCCAAGGTTCACATGGTGTTCCTTGTTTCTATTTTCTACCGCTCTGCTCTCAATTGTGTTCAACTCCGTTGTGTTCTTTCTTTCAACTTTTCAACCTCGCAAGGTTCTTTGGTTTCACTCATTGGGCGAAGAAGCAACTTAGTTTTACCTCCTCTCTTTCTCTTTCGTTTCTCTCCGGTGCCATCCTAGATCTCGGGACGAGATCCTCTTGTAGTGGTGGAGTGTTGTAACACCCCGAGACCGACGCTCCAGAAGACTTCTAGCTATTCCGAGTTTCGCCATGCGATGTATTTGTTTGTTGCATTCTTCTTAGCTTCATTTGCATTGCACCATGTCATCATGCCATCATATCATTAATTTTAAAACTCTTTTAATAAACTGTATGGATCTTTGATCCATTTAAATCGAGGGAAGGGTGACTTCTCTTTATAACATATCCTCCAATATTAGGGAGCTATTATAAAATATTCCATTATTTGGAATTAACCACAACCCACTTGCATTTTAAAGTTCCTTTCGTTTCTGAATATTCACATCGTTGCTCTATTCTCCTTTTGCCTCCAATCCTTCTTGTGGAGCCTTCATATATTCCAGTGAGGCCACTTGCCAAATTTCAGCTAAATTTGGATTTATTTAGACCTCCAAATAAATCCTTTGGCCCCTGTTTTCTTTTCCAATGAGGAAAACCCTTTTTTTTCACCAGGCGACCAGACCTCTGGCCATTTCCTCTCCACTCGGCCGGCCTCTAAGGCCCATACTCAGGCCCAGCCAGCCACTTGAGCCCAGCCGCCCCACCTAAACCTAGTTAACCCTAGCCCCGACCCCCTCCCCTCGATCTCTCCCTCTCGCTTCCTAGCAGCGCCGCCATCTCTCTCTCACCCCTCTCTCTCACCCTCTTGTGCCCTCTCGTGCCGCCAAGAAGACAGACGGAGCGCTCGCGCCCGATCACCGATGTGCTTGTCCCTTGGTGCCGCTTCTGTAGCGCCTCGGTCGATCTCCACCCTCGCGCAAGCCGCTCAAGCCCCACCTGCCTTGCCGTTCGACGCGCCAGCTGGAGAGCCTCGTCGCCGCCCAGCACACGCGCCTGACCTCCTTCCCCTGCGCGACTCCTTCCATCGCGACCTCGCCACCCTCCATCGCCAAGGCCGCTGCCTCCCCGTCGACCTTCCACTCTGCCTCGTCTCATCGCCACCTGCACTAGCTCCGCGACTACCTCTCCTGCTTCCCCTTGCCCGCGCCTCCTTCTATCGGCCATCCCCATGGCTTCGAGATCCTGCGCTGACGTCCTCCTTCATTGGCTGCTCATGAGCACCTCCATCCCCATGGCACTGCAACCCCGTCACTATTCCTGCTGATGAGCATCGCTCGAGGCCAGCGCCTCGCCTTTGCTTCAAACCAGGGGCCTACGCGCCCATCGGCCGTCATCTTCGGGCCAAGCTGCCGTTGTTGCTTCCTTCGACTGATGCTGCCGCCTCTTTGCCAAGGCCATCACTGAGTTACCCCAGGACCCATGGAGTCATGTACGGGAAAACCAAGTCCAAAGACTACCGTGGCCGTGTATCTCGCCTAGTACCACTACGGTTCGCTAAGACCACCAAGCTCGATTACACGGTGATGCGTCAAGTACCTCTACCGCGTCTACGGGATCGCCAAGAACACGTGCCTCGACGACCCACCAAGTAGCCCTTCATATGGCCAAGTTCATCTACCACGTGTACCACTACTGTCACAAGAATCGAGACCGACAATTCCGAAGACCCCAAGTACCACGACGACCGATGAATAGTACCACTACCTCCTCTACCGTCGACCCCGTGGGCATCAAGTTCCGCGTCGTGACCCCGATCATCTATGGAGTGCGTACGGCTACGGAAACGTGTACAACTACTTCCACTACGACCCACGAGTACCACTACTTCCCTCAACGAACTCGAACCGCTCCGAAAACGCACGCTTCAAAGGTATAACCGCCGAGACAACCTTTCGAGAATGAATGTGTGTTGTATGAGATGCCCGTGTTTGCACCGTGTCCGAGTTGTCTTTGCACGTTCCTCCTTGTTTTCCATGCCATCGACCCGTGGGAACCCGGTAACCGGGATCACCCCACCATCTTTTGCATGTTCCGCACATCCGCACACTTTCTCTTTTGCACCGGTATCTCAATGAGTTATCGGATCATCGATATGTTGCCGTGGCATCATTTTCAAATTCATTGCCGTGGCACCCTTCTTTCCACCACGGTGACAAATGTTTCATATCTTGCTCATGTCAACATCTTCATAAAAATTGCATATAACTTGTATATGTCATCCGCATCATGATAACAACATTTAAAATGTTCAAAATGATGTTTGCATTTAATTTGCTAAATGCCATGCTAAAATGTTTTATTTCATAACTAAATAACCATAGCTTCGAATTTAATAAACTTTATATGTAAATGGGGTTGAAAAATGCATAGTTTAACATGGTGGCATTACTTTGCATGTTTAACAACTCTAAAATATGGTTTAGGGCAGAACAGTACCAATTCCAAAATATGCATATGAGGATTTTCTGGAATTATTGTTTGGTGTTTTGGCCTTATTTAAACTTGCCTAGGTAGGTAGTTTCTTTATGCTTCACCCCTTTCCATGTTTAACAACATTTAATATTGATGAGTAGCATAAACGAGAGTGAACTAAATGATTGAATGTGGTGTTTCATCAATATGCAACAAGTTGCATATTGTGCTCCACTTAACTTGTAGTATTGTTTGTGCACTTTGCCATGCCATGCCTTTTTAAATCGGACATGCATCATACTTGATTGTGCATCATGCCATGTTTATGCTTCTGTGTTTACCATGTTGCTTGCTTCTTTCCGGTTTGCTTCTCTCGTTAGCTTCGGTTTCGTTCCGGAGTTGTGAGGATTCATTCGACTATGTCTGTTTGTCTTCTTCATGGACTCGTTCTTCTTCCTAGTGGGATTTCAGGCAAGATGACCGTTTCCCTGGATCTCACTACTATCATTGCTATGCTAGTTGCTTCGTTCTATCGCTATGTTGTGCTACCTATCACTTGTTTATCAAGCCTCCCAAATTGCCATGTCAGCCTCTAACCTTTTCACCCTTCCTAGCAAACTGTTGCTTGGCTATGTTACCGCTTTGCTCAACCCCTCTTATAGCGTTGTTAGTTGAAGGTGAAGTTGAATATTGCTCCATGTTAGAACATGTTTATGTTGGGATATCACAATATCTCTTATTTAATTAATGCATCTATATACTTGGTAAAGGGTGGAAGGCTCGGCCTTATGCCTGGTGTTTTGTTCCACTCTTGCCGCCCTAGTTTCTGTCATACCGGTGTTATGTTCCTTTATTTTGCGTTCCTTACGCGGTTGGGTGATTTATGGGACCCCCTTGATAGTTCGCTTTGAATAAAACTCCTCCAGCAAGGCCCAACCTTGGTTTTAACATTTGCCACCTAAGCCTTTTTCCCTTGGGTTCTGCAGACTCAAGGGTCATCTTTACTTTACCCCCCCCCCCCCGGGCCAATGCTCCTTTGAGTGTTGGTCCAAACTAGAGCACCATGCGGGACCTTCCCTTGGCAACTTGGGTTATGTTGGTACTCGTAAGCTTAGCTTATCCGGTGTGCCCTGAGAACGAGATATGTGCAGCTCCTATCGGGATTTGTCGGCACATTCGGGCGGTCTTGCTGGTCTTGTTTTACCATTGTCGAAATGTCTTGTAACCGGGATTCCGAGACTGATCGGGTCTTCCTGGGTGAAGGAATATCCTTCGTTGGCTGTGAGAGCTTGTGATGGGCTAAGTTGGGACACCCCTGCAGGGTATAAACTTTCGAGAGCCGTGCCCGCAGTTATGTGGCAGATGGGAATTTGTTTATATCCGGTTGTAGAGAACTGGACACTTGACTTAATTAAAACACATCAACCGCGTGTGTAGCCGTGATGGTCTCTTTTCGGCGGAGTCCGGGAAGTGAAGACGGTTTGGGTTATGTTCGCACGTAAGTAGTTTCAGGATCACTTATTGACCACTTCTTGCTTCTCGACCGTTCCGTTTGCTTCTCTTCCCGCTCTTATTTGCGTATGTTAGACACCATATATGCTTAGTCGCTGTTGCAAACTCACCACTTATCCTGTCCATACCCATTAAGCTTTCCTAGTCTTGATACCCATGGTAATGGGATTGCTGAGTCCTCGTGACTCACCAGATACTATCACAACAGTTGCAGGAGCCGATGATACCAGTGCAAGTGATGCAACTGAGCTCGGATGGGAGCTCAACGAAGATCTTGGTCGTTGCTATGTTTCGTTTCATGTTGATCAGTAGTTGAGCCCAGTTGGGACGATCGGGGATCTAGCAGTTGGGTTATCTTCTTTTCTTTTGGATTTGTCCATAGTCGGACTATGTATGTACTCTGATTGATTTATGCTTTATTTAAGTACTTGTGTGAAGTGGCGATTGTAAGCCAACTCTTTATCCCTTTCTTGTTCATTACATGGGATTGTGTGAAGATGACCCTTCTTGCGACAAAACCACAATGCGGTTATGCCTCTAAGTCGTGCTTCGACACGTGGGAGATATAGCCGCATCGTGGGTGTTACACTACCCTTCTTCAACCAAGAGACACGAGACTCATTCCTTAGCTACTGATTTTTCCCTTTTCAACCTAGATGCGGGTTCGATGCCTACTCTCTTGGATAGTACAGTCTCCCTTCCTTTCCTTATTCAACCCAAACATGGATTAGTCTGCATGAAGTAGGGTTTCCTTTAATAGTGCAAATTATGGTTTTCGTCTGCGTGGCCAGTAGAGCAGAGTATAGCAAATTGGGAAGATGGTGGAGTGGAAAAAGATCCACATGCAACGACGTGGCAAATGGTGCAATAGAACAAGGGTATGGTTCAAAAAGAGGTAGCATACCTAAGGGTCGGTGGGAAGTGGCTTCGCTCGTGGTCGTCGTCCTCCGCACACACTATGGCAGCGAGCTTGGGGATGGAGGCCATTCCGCGTGGGTGCTAGGTCTGAGAGGACGGCCTTGTCGTCAGTGCGTGACCTCGCTCGCCGACGACGAGTGCGTCAACGCTGCATGCCCTTTTCTTCCCCGGAGGATCTGTGACCACTGGTGAGGAGGGAGAGAGAGGCCGTCTTTTTTAGATCTGGAGAGAGGGTGGTAGTGTGAGAAGCAAGTGGGCAGCCCTTAGCAAAAAAGCGCTGAAGCTCCAGCCTATATATCTTTTTTATACTACTAGTACTGGAGGTGGAGTAGTGGTAGAGTAGTTTATATTTTCTCTGCGTACAGTACCAGTTAGTCGTGCTTCAAAACTGAACGACACACCATTAAAAAAATAAAGGTCGATAACTAACGCGGCACCTCGGGCCAACGCGGCCAGATCGCATTTTGCACAAGAAATTACACACCATGTTTCATTGACATGTGGTCCCGTTCCAACATATCAGTGAGACGACGGTGAGTCCTTTTCTACTAGTATTTCCGAACGGACGTGTAGGCCAGGGCGCCTCTTTTGAACCGTGGCAAACTGGCAACCGTCCACCGACTCTTCGCATCTCCCTCTCGATTTGGAACTGCTGTCGCACGCTCTTCCTCTCCCTCCTCTATTTTTGTTCAGCCCTTCACCCTTCCTTCTGCCATTGTTCGATCGTCTTCTCCATGGAGAGAACAGGCCGAAAATGACCCTGTTATTCTTGCCCCGATCTGAAAGATGACGTGGTCGAGGAACTCATTGATCGGTGTGACGTCATCACCTCCGCTAGCATGGCAGGTTTGTTCAAGCCCATTCTCGACTCAACTAATAACATCATTACAAGGAACCCAAGAGTCAAGGAGCGGTTTGATCTCCCCTATCTTCTTTGTCGTGACCCTAATGACTGGTGCGGGGACGACGGAGGCGTCGCCTTGTGCAAGTTGACGCCGCTTGATAATGATATGTATGATGTTAAGATGCCATCGCTTGAGGGTAAGGCTTGGGCAGGCGCAAATGGAGATTGGGTTGTTTACATTTGGTCCAACTGCGAGTGGGAACTTGTGAATGTGTACCCTCGTGACCGGGTTCCACTTCCAAAAATCTCAGCATACTGCCCAGAGGTTGAGCACACCGGTATTGTATGCACGTTCAAATACGATCATGGTGACTATCTTCTACGGAATATAGCAATTTATCGAGTTCCCAACCGCTCTTGGAATTACAACGACTATGAAGTTGTTGCTATCTTCGACAAGCTTGTTGATGTCCTTCGTGGTTTGACTGGATGGATATTGCTCAAAAATCAGTTTCTATGCATGGATGAGTACTGTGATGCAATTCAATATGAGGGCATTGTGTTTGTTGCCACCACTCGTGGCACTGTTTTTGCATGGAATCCTTATGATTTCGGTACATTTGTCTTCCACCGTAATTATAATTGTTTCATCCACATGAATGCAGATTAGCAAGTTTCCCCTTACTAATTAACCTTCTTCTTGTGTTTCCAAGGTCCTGTGAACATTCCACCACCTATACTTGAATATTTTTATAACCAAGGGGGAGATAACGATGGTGATGATCACGAGCATGAGGACGAGCAGCGCCCATATACTCTGTGGTGTCTGGCAACTAATTCCGATGGATCACCTCTTCTTGTGTGTATACAGTCCACTGATGATGTTACTACTAAGGAAGCAGGTGTAGTCTCCCATGGTCGCACTCTCCGGACCTATTCCAACACCCGTTGCATGGTATTCGGGATGGATACTAGTGTGCTAGCACCAACTCCTTCTCCCTGGTATAGAATTGATAGTCTTGGAGAAAACTCGCCCTTCCTTGGACAAAACTATCCAATGATGGTGAAAGGCGATCCAACTGCTGTTGACACAATATTACTACCATTTATGAGAAGCAACTGTGTCTATACCTCGAACATTTGGGTGGTTCCCTACCCTGGTACTAATATAGTAGGCCGCTTCAGCCTGGATGATCAGTCCTGTGTTGGTCTCGAGATCGACAATGGATGGCCCGTCCCAGAGAATCCCTTGTGGTTCAAAGCAAGCGTTTCCAACACCGAGGAATGGTTGAGTTGAAGTTCATTTCATTGCTTGTTATTTGTTGTGTGGTGAAAACTTTAGTATTTATAATGTATCCTCGTTGTCGATGTGGGTTGATGACCTGTTGTATGTAATAAAATGATATGCATGTGATAAACTTACTAAATTTATGAATGCCTTTCGAGTCGTTTCTCTGAGTGAGTGGTGCGACGAGGCAAAAAAATATTTTCTGAATACATAATTGTACGTGCATTGCAACAGGTTATCGGATGAGGCCAATCAACAATAGTACTACACTATTTGTACTAGCTTCACATGCTTCGCGCGTCGGGCGAGTGTTTTTACTGTAGCCATATGTTAATGTGTTCGTTGTATGTAACCAGCACCTCGAATGCTTGATACTAGTACTATATAGTAAGTAGTAGGAGTAGTAGGGTGGCATGGGCCAGAACAAGCATTCACGTCCAGGAGTACGTCACACGCCACCACCACAACATCCATCTGACACCATATTATTTCTTGGAGTCCGTGCTTGAGCAATCTCTTCAACCTCGTCGTTTCTCTAACTTCAGCCATCACGCGGCGGGCGAGGTGGGGGTTTGCTGATAGTCGGTTTCCTCAACTGCGATCCCACTTGTAAGGCCAACTCCAATGCACGACCCCAAATGGACCTCCGTTTTGCACGAACTCCAACGATAATTTTGACTAGAAAAGCAAGACCAAAGAAAAGAAGAACCACAAGAATACATTTTACTACTCTAGAAGATATCCAACTTCAATAACTGCTCCTGTAAGTTGGATTAGTGCCTTCTCGATGCATTCATTGTTGATCTTCGGAGGCTCGATCTTGCGTGCTTCTTTCTTCTTCGAGTGTAAAGAAGTAGACATTGCTTCCTCGCATCTAGTCTCATGTCTAGCCTCTATTCTAGTAGGAGTATCAACAAGTGCATTAGTCTCATCTCTAGCCTCTATGCTAGCTAAAAGTGCTAGAACATCTACTAAATTGCGCTCTATCAATATATGGATGTACTCTTCTTCCCAATACAAAAACTTGCATCCATTCTACTCCCTCTGTTCCACAATACATGCCTTCTATTTGTCAAAATATATATGTATCTAGACATGTTTTAGTATATAGGTACATCCATTTTTGGACAAATGGAAGTCAAGTGTCGGTGTTCTGGGAACGGGGGTCACCAGACTTGCCTGCCTGCGGCCTGCGGCGTGGCCCAAGTGGTGGCCCAATACGGCCCATCTTCATCAGCGCAAGACTCAAGACCCTCGCGAGGGACCAAGCCTCGTGGGGCGGACGACACAAGACTTCCTCAGGAACGGCCTCACCAGGCAGGCTCGCGAGGAGGCAGAGAGATCAAGGCAGGGTACCTCGCGAGGTGCTCGTGGCGCAAGCCATGACGATCGAGACCAGGCGGGCGCCGGCCTGTGCAGTGTCCTTGTTTCCTCTTTGGTGCAAAGGGGGCAAGCACAGGCATGGAGTACCAAGGCATCAGGCAAAGGTTGCCATTTCAGTGGAACGAGACCAAGACCAGCAGAGCGGCAGGATGGAGGTCACCGTGGAGCCCAAGACGGCATCATCGCCAGTGCCTTTGGCAGCCGAAGACCAACTTTAGTCAGGATAACTTGTACTAGATGTTCCCCTTTGAAATGGCCGTTGTTGGCACCCTTCCCGCTCAATATTTGGGAAGAGGGCCAGGGCCTCTATAAATAGGGATAGCCACCACAATGGATGGGGCATCTGATCGAGTGCTCCTTAGATCGAGAGGCGACCGAACTCATCCAAGCAGTTCATCGCACCAGCTCAAGAACACCTCTCGCGAGGTTGTTCATCCTTTGTGCTGTTCATCATTAGCCCCTGAGGCAATCCACCACACCACACACTGGAGTAGGGTATTACACCACAACGGTGGCCCGAACCAGTATAAATCTTGTGTCCCTCGTGTTGTTCGTCGTTTAGCTTAGATTCTTGCGAGGCGATCGGACGTGGATCGGTAGGGGGAAGACCTTCATGCGCACCCTAGAGTTCGAACCTTAAGGGTCTGCTGGAACCCAACATTCGACATTTGGCACGCCGGGTAGGGGTACACCCGAATCTTTCTTCCGTTGTTTCGCGTTCGATCTTCCGTCGTGTCCATGGCTGACGCTCGTCGGGCTTGAGCCGAGCGTTGGGCTGCTCTCGCCGCCTGTGTCGCCCAGACGGCTCCTGTCAGTGGATGTCCCCGTCGTTCCCCGTCGCCTGCCGCCAACGCTTCCACCGGCCTGGCGGGGAATGAGCAGCAGGCCTCGTCGTTGCATCCTTCGGTGCAGCGGGAAGGCCGCACCGCCACCCCGTCGCTGACTCCAGCCGGTTTGTCGTCCCACGCCCGTCGCGCGCCCACGGACGCGCACGCCGTGTTGCTCCTGGCGCGTGAGCTCCTGCACTACGGTCCCATCGACGACCTCTACGAGGAGTGGCTCGCTCGCATCACCGAGCTCGTCAGCGTCGCAGGGGGCTCCCATGAAACGTCCCTCTCGCTGCCTCGCCCTCTGTCCTGCGCAGGAGGCGCAGATCAGGAGGTGCCTCCGCCACCTCCTCCACAAGAAGGTGCCCTAGCTCCAAGGCGCGCGGCCCCAGGACGAGATCCACCGCGTTCGGCGCTCGCGTGACAAGAAAGGAGCTGCCAAGAAATCCCTCGTCCCCAAGAAGGTGCTCGTGTGCTCCCGGCACCGGTGCACCATGACCGCATCCCTGCGCCACCACGTCAAGACCTCACGCTGCTCTAGGCAGCGGCGCGCAGGAATCGCCAGGAGCAAGCCCCGCATCAGCATAGAGCTCCGATGGACACCGCAGGCGCGCCTTCACCACCGAGCTACGCAATGTCGCCTGGCCGGGCAAGTTCAAACCTGACCTGCTCCGTCGCTACGACGGCACTGCCGTCCCCTTGGAGTTCCTACAGCTCTACGAGCTGGGCATCGAAGCCGCGAATAGGGATGAAAAGGTCATGGTGAACTGGTTTCCCATGGCACTTAAGGACGGTGCCCGCACCTGGCTCCTGAACCTAGCTCCTGGCACGATCTCCTCCTGGGACGAGATGCACACTCGCTTCATCGCCAACTTTCAGGGCACTCATGACCGTTCGCCAACCGTGGGTGACCTGCGCCGCATCAAGCAGCAGCCCGGAGAGACCTTGCAGAAGTACATCCAGCGCTTCAACAATGCCCACCTCAAGATTCCCAGGGTAACCGAGGAGGCCATCATCTCGGCGTTCTCTGATGGCGTTCGCGATGTCAAGATGAAGGAGGAGCTGGCAATCCACGAAGATCTGTGCACGTCATTGGAGTTGTTCAACATGGCGACCAAGTGCGCCAGGGCTGAGGAGGGACGCCTCTCCCTTCTTGAGCTCCTAGCAGCAGACCCAGAAGAGAAGAAAGCCAAGGCCAAGGATGTGAAGCGCAAGGGGGCAGCTGTGCTGGCGGCGGAGCCAGACATGAAGCGCGGCAGGGACCAGCCGGAGTCATCCAAGGGCAGCCGGTACTGTGTGTACCATGATCTCCACACCCACAACACCAACAAATGCCAAGAGCTCAGGGCCGTGCGAGAAGGCCACGTCGGTCGATGCCTCGAGCACAACGATCGGGGCTACGGCCGAGGCGGAGGAAGAGGTGGAGGACGATGGGACGACCATGGTCCTCGCCAAGGGTAGCGTGACCGGCCTCGCGAGGACCGCTGGCGGGACCAGCCTCGCGAGGGGTCTTGGAGGGATCAGCCTAGTGAGGATTTCCCGCAAGGCAATGCATGACTTCCTCCTCTGCCACCACCGCCAAGAAGGAATGACGACCATCTTCAGGACGAGGGGGCTGGGGACTTCCAGGAGCCACGTGCAATCGCTTGCATCTTGGGCGGAGCTTAGGCCCCATCCTCTCAGCGCATCTTCAAGCAGTTTGCTCGCGAAGTGAATGCAGTCCTCCCCAAGCTTGAGGCCACACGCCCCCTCAGGTGGTCTGCGTGCGCCATCACGTTCAGCTCAGCGGATCAGCTCAAGTGCGCGGCAACGGTCGATGTCCTCCCGATGCTCTACTCCCCAGTCATCAGCAATGTGCAAGTTACCAGGACCCTCATCAACGGCGGAGCAGGGCTCAACGTCCTGTCTGTCGAGACATTCAACAATCTTCACGTGCCATTGTCCCGATAGGGCAGGTCCGCCTCCCTGTCACCTTTGGACAGCGCAAGAACTACCGTACCGAGTTCATTGACTTCGACATCGCCCACATTCGCCTGCCATACAATGCCATCCTCAGGTACCCCGCTCTGTCCAAGTTCATGGCAGTGACTCACCATGGTTACAACGTCCTCAAGATGCCAGGAAGTGGCGGAGTCATCATGGTCCCCTGTAAACAGAAGGATGCGTTGTGCTCTCTCGAGTGCGCCTTCCAAGCCGCGTCAATCAAGGACCCAGACAGCAAGAGTAGAAACCTTCCTGAAGCAGCTCCCAAGAAGAAGAAGACATCACCTGACTCAAGGCCTCAAGCGGCAAGCACCTCCGGAGGCGCCACATCCGGACATGCGCCCATCCAAGGGGCGCCACCCTCCGTCGCATAGGGAGGCATGCCCGGCGCCCTCCTCGGGCAAGGCTCGGGGGCTCTCTCTTGGGTAGCCACTGACTTTGCCAAGATCACGAGGGAGGCGCTCGAGCACCACTTGGAGGCGTGCTTCGTGGCACATTTCCCTCAGGAAGGCGTAAGGACGTTGCAAGGGTCCACCGCACAGCTGCGTTCGCATGCCCTTCGGCCTACCGAACGCGGCTGCTGCCCACCAGCGCCTGATGAGGAGCATTCTGGAAGCTCAGGTGGCCAAGCATCGCGCGCTCCTGGAGGAAATGGAGATGGACCTCGCCGATCCATCCAGACCTCCTGAGCCTCCCGAGGCTCGGCGCCTCGAGGGATTGTGAGGAATTGCTTCTTCACCACGCACCGCCAGCTACTCCGACACTCGCTCTGCAATGGTATCAAGTGACTTCTCTCAAGTTTTGTTTCAGCTGGGAGCGCCCTCAGGGCTGCATCATTCCCAGGTCGCGTGGGTTTGTCCCCGCGGCATGTATCCGTTTTGCTTAAGTCTTCAGCTTACTTTGTTGGGGGCGCCCCTCGGGCTGCATCATCCCCAAGCCGCTCGGGCCTGACCCAGTGGCGTGTGCCTTTCTCTGCATCTACCTAAGTTGATTTGCTTCTTCATGCTTAACCTACTTATGATTATCGTCCGCTGCCTACCACGGGCCTCTCCTCTCTCATGCAAAGCGCTTGCACATTAAAAGGGGGGCGCTTGAGCATCGCGACTCAGGAGCCCTTACTGGCTCTCCAGCCCTCACCCCCTGGCCTTGTCCACGGCATCACGACCTGGCATACCAGTGGCGGCTGAGCTTGCTCGAGGGCCGGGACCTGAGGACGTAGAGCATTTGGATTTTAACCACCTTGCAGGAACATACCACCGACAAAGGCCTAGAGCCAGGCACAACCCGCCTCGAGGTAGGGCCCTGTGAGTCCCGCGTTGGCTCATGGGTGCCCAGATACACCTCTCATAGCCCTACCGTGCCGGCCACGTGTCAGGGCGGGGCTGTACACGCCCCGGGGGCTCTTCCCGGAGGGGAGCCCCCCTCCCACGCATCAGTGGAAGCACCATGCTCCGCGCTAGCTGACGACACTGCCGAGGAGCGGCTATGCCCGTACACATATGGAAGTGCTATGCTCCGCGCTGGTGATAAACAACTGAGGGCAGCCCACAGCTGTATCAACCTCAGGGAGCCCAGAGCTCAGTGCCTGGCCTCATTGCAATGCCTCCCCTCGAGAGCGTCGCGTGAGGGGGCTGGGCACAGGGGCTGCACTCGGGCCACGCCCGAGCACACGCCACCCAGCCTGGTCCCTCAGAACTGGTCGTTGCATGCCCGTCCCCGAGCGGAGCCAAGGTATGAAGACCCGTTTGAGCATCAAGGGGGACTCCTGAGCATCGCGACTCAGGAGCCTAACTGGTCACGTAGCCCCTCACTCCTTAGTTCCAAAAGGCTAACGATGGTTGAGGTATGCGCGGGGCAGGGCCCTGCCGACGTAGAATGACAGATCCTCTCTTACACCCCCCTCCCTATTTGCTGTTTGCGCGTCAAGGGGGTACTCCTGAGCATCGTGACTCAGGAGCCTAACTTGCCACGTAGCCCCTCACTCCTTGGTCCCGTCCTGGTGATCTGGTCGGGGCTAACGGCGGCTGAGGTATACGCGGGGCCGGGCCCTGCCGACATAGAACACAAGCAAACAGGAAGGAAATCCCAAAATCTAGAAAATCCAGAAGCAAATATTACAGACCATAGATTGTTCTCACAGTACCAGACACAAATTTAAATGCCTCCACGAGGCACGGTGCATGTTGCAGGAATCAAAGCAGAAAAGAGGCCGCGAGAAGATCACCCCTGGGCCGCGCCACCGCTCGTGGTGGAGTCGCGCTTGTCAGCTCCACCTCCCGGGGCTGCAGAGTCGGCAGTGCCTTGCTTGGGCGCGGTGTTAAAGGTGCGGAACTTCCCCAGCAAGGCCTCCGCTCGACCCTTGACGACTTCCGCAGCAGCGGCGGAGCGCTTGGCATCCACGGGCTCCAGCAGGTCGTCAAGGTTGGCGTCGGGGTTGTGGAGGTAGACGTGGCTGAGGGTCCGCATCAGCGCTGCGGAAGAAAGGATGTGGGCCTCAACTTTAGCCATGGGGCCGATGCCAATCACGACTTTCTCAAGCGCCTCGACGAGGAAGGGAACCAGCTTAGCGGGGCCTTCCTTGGCTCCGGCCAGCGGTTTCTCCAGGCCCCCATCATAGAGCGTTTTCAGCGCTATGCGAGCCCTCTCCTCATAGCGCGTGAAGGTCGTGCAGTCCTCAGCCAAGACCTTCGCCTCGGCATCCAGTTCGACCCTCTCCGTCTTTAGCACCTGCTCCAGCGCCTTCAACCGGCCACAATCGGCTGAGAGTTCGGCGTCGCGGTCCTTGACAGCAGCCTCCCGAGCCTTCATCTCCTCCTCCTTCACCTGGCGATCGCGAATCTCCTTGGCGAGCTCTTCACATAGCCCTTGTAACTCGCCCTCCAGCGTCTTGCAGTGGCCCTCGGCAGTGGAAGCATCCCTTAACGCCGCGTTATGAGCGGCTATGGCCTGGGAGGTGACCTGCTTCCCCTCCTCGGAAGCCGTCACAGCCTGGCTCGGCACCGCTCGGACGGAGGCGTCAGAGCGGACCCAGCCAGAGACCAACTCTAGGCGCCCGGCCACCAGGCGGGGGTCCGTGCTCCGGAGATCCTCCCGCAGCCGACTCAGCTCGTTGGCGGCTTGGTCCAAGGCGACGGAGGAGGCAGAGGAGACGGGAGCCGGCGGAGTAGGAGGAGAAGACGGCAGCGTGAACACAGCTTGGGAGGCAGGGACCTCCTGAGCCCTAGCAACTTCGGCGACAACATCAAGCACAGGCGCCTCCAGAGTCAGCGGGGTCATGGGGGCTGACTCCTCGCCGGAGCATCCTTGCTGGCCTCGCGAGGATGATCGGGCAGGGGACATGCGGGCCCTGCTGCCTCCCTTCCCTACGAGTGAAGACGCGGCCACGGCTGATGAGACCGTTCCAGGCGGGGTCGCCGCGTCTCCCTTCAGCCTCTTCGCCGCAGGTAGCAGCCTACCCAGTGGAAGATGTCAGGCCTTGACGGTGAAAAGACAGGAGCAAGGCGAAGTTTGAGTACTTATTGGCTGACTGCCGCGGGATCCCACAGACTCCGACCAAGCTTGAAGCCCGAAAGCCTTTTGTGGGGCTCAGCCTCGGGAGGCCCAGCCGCAGAGGAAGGCGCACCAGAAGGGCTAGAGTTGGCTTCGGCCGACGTGAGGGCTGGGGAAGACCCTCGGGAGATCAGCCCAGACCTGTCCTTTTTCGGGACCAAGGGAGGGTCCTCCCCTCCTCGCCTGGCGCCGGCCTTGTCATCATCAGGCATGGAGGGGAGGGTGCTGGACCTGTGCCAGGGGGAAGTCTCCCCCGTCCCCTCGAAGGTAGCCTCCGAGTCACGCTCCTCGTCCTCGTCGTCATCTTCCTCCTCTCCCCCGTTGGAGTCACCGGAGGATAAGTTCACCGTTGCCATCACCGCCTGGCCCTCGGGATCCTCCGCTGGCACCAGACTGACCCCGTCGAAGGTGGGCACGGTGTCCACCACCCGTTTCCAGTCATCATGAAGGAACAAAGGGACCGGAGGATCCACCGGGCCTGCCACATCCTCTCCGACCAAGAAGCGGAGGGCCGCGGTCAGATCCTCGTCATTCAAGGCGTCCAAGCTCAGGCGGAGGATGACGTCCGCATCCGCGAGCCTCCACAGCGAGCGCGAGTGTGCCTAAAGAGGGGCCACCCGGTGCGACAGGAACTCCCTCAGGAGCGAGGCCCCGGTCAGCTTCGCCGCCCTCAGATTGCCCGTCCTCAGGTCGGCATTCATCTTCTCCAGCACCAGCTTCGCCCTCTGGTCATCAAGCTTCGCGTGGGACCACGCCTCGACAGCCTCAGGCTGCTCCGTGGGCAGCTCCAGCAGGGGGTTGTGGCACCTGGCGTCCACCATGACCCACTTGCTCCGGAAGCCTTCGGGCCTCTTCCCGGCCTTCGAGATGGCGTTGGACTTGGAGTACGCGACAAAGCTCGCGCACACCGAGATATTGCCACCGGTGACCCGGAGGGAGAAGTGGCGCATCAAGGCCACGGAGGGCATCACCCCAACGTGCGCCTCACAGTAGTAGGCAAAGATCGATAGGAGAAGGAGTGAAGCAGAAAGGGATGGACCATGGGGCTCTTGCCCGTCCGTACTTATAGGAGACGACAATATTACAAGTTTCAAACTGATATTACAAATGTTAGGAGTAATGCTGCACCTACGAAGAGGGAATTACTAGGAAGTTTACGTAAGAACTTTCGTTAGTTTAGATGGATGCAGCATTATCGTACAAACTAAAATCCACCGCCTTGACAAGTCACTAATGGGCAAATAAGTTTTCGAGTCTCTGGCCACTTGATGTTTCAAAAACAAATTCAGCTTCTGCGGAGACTTTGTCATTTAGGCTTAGACGCTTGCGGTGATCAGCACGCCATTCATTGTTGCGCCAGAGAACGCCAAACCTCATTACCTTGAGCACACTTGCCTCTAGAACAAAGAACCTGGCCAATTTAATCTCAGATGTGCTGCCTTGGTAGTTGATCAAATCAATTTCTATAAGATGGAGATCAAGGCATTCAATGATATTGTTATAGTGCAGCACATTTTTCACTTTCGGGTCTTTTTTACTGCAAAAGAAGAGAACATATTAGAGCAGCTGGCTATATAAGATTGCTGTGTCATCAACAGGTACCAATATCATTCGCTCATACGATAGGGTTGGCTGGCTACTGATATTTGTTCACTCTCTCTCTTTCTGTTTCCTCTCGTTTAACTAGGAGCACGTGAAGAGCTTGGGCATTTGTTGCCTTCCACTATGTGGTCGATGCCATATTTCGCAAAAGTATGCCACATAATACACATCGATGTCAAATCAAAAGATTTTGGCACCGCTCTCGCGATGTGAGAGAGTTGGCACCGCTGTGCACACAGACCCACATGTATAAACAAATCAATCAAACCAACTACACCAGCCTATCACTCTCCCAAACAAGTGTTTTTTATTGCCTCAGTCCTCTCTCTCTCTCTCCCACGTAGTGTTTTTCATTGTGTGAGTTAATTTGGCACCGGAGCAAAGTAGGTGATCCAGATTGGGGAACCATGTGAGGAATGGAGGGGCATCGATGCCAAATGCATCACAAGTGAATTTGGCACATGTTTTGGCCTACATAGCCCACTTTTGTACTGCCTCCGTCCCAAAATTCTTGTCTCAAATTTGTCTAAATAGGGATGTATCTAGTTACATTTTAGTGTTAGATACATCTGTATCTAAACAAATGTAAGACAAGAATTTTGGGACAGAGGGAATACTACCTCGTATTTAGTATAAAATTTTGACCATAGATTTACCTAAGAAAATGCCAATGCATGTCACTAAAAATTACACCATTTGAAATTATGTTCAAATACGAATCCAACGATATAGTTCTTAGTGACATGCATTAACATTTTGTCAGTTAAATCTATGGTCAAATTTTGATACTACAAAATTGGAAGAGTAAACCAGGACAGAGGTAGTACTTGCTCTTAGGGTAACCATAGAGTTACTGGAGTAGTCTAAGTTACTTTCCACTATGACTAGCCTAGGCCACTATAGTAGTACATCATAAAAATGATGCAGGTGATCACGTGAGACAAAATACTAAAAACATTTCTTTCAGTGCAGTGCGTAGATGCAGTTTTAAACACTACACTTGTCATCGTAATTTGGGAAAATTACGAAAAATTGAGCTACGTTGTGATTACCGTTTACTTATAGGAAAGAAGTTTCACCTCGATGAGTATCTTCTCCGTGCACGAAAAGCATGTAAGGAATCCAAAAACTTGATCTAGATTGGGGCCGATAGATTTTAGTGCCAAGATCTTCACTATGCGCATGGACTGGGTCAAGATTGTGGGAATCATTTTCTAGAAGACGATCATAAATACATCAAGAAGAAATTTAAAAATCTGAATTTCAAGAAGACGGAGAAGAAGATGAGTGATGTACCTGAACGATTATGGATCCAATAAAGAGTTCGGAGAATTTGGCAGACGAGTACACCAACAATATCAATTTCGGCGCGTCAATGACCCTGATTTTTGTTGGACCTTCTAGATTCGATACAAGCAATCTCTCAAGGAAAGGCGCATTCTCAATGAACATAACGTGGAACAGATGGAGTGATTTCTTCCCAATTGATGTCTTGTTGCGGGGCCCGCAAGACACATAAATCCCTCAAAGATTCGTCGAGGCGATGTGGAGGCTAATGAACCCGTGGATCTGCTCAACACGAAGGTACTCGAATGCAGTACAGCTGCGGAGCATGTGCTCCGTAGCCTTCTTCGAGATGACAACGTTGAAGAGGTCGAGCTGCTTGAGTTGAGGGAGAAGAAGGGCGGGCGCGACATTAATCTGGGGAAGATAGCAAGAGCTGAAGCTGGCGCGGTGCAGAGTTGGCGTGAGGCAGAGCGCGGACGGCAGCAGAGAGCGACATCGTCCAGCTTCAAAGCTGAGCTCCTCGAGCTGATCTAGGGTGGGGGATAAGAACCACTTGTCGAACTTTGGTTGGACCTTGTAGTTGGTACTGAACATGCGGATGTCAAGGCGTCTGGCTGGCCCAGGGTGCGATGAAAGGATCTTGGAGACTGCGGCCATCCGTTTGCAATCCCCGTCGCAGAGGCAGCTATCGACGGTGAGGTTGAGGGGGACGCAGCGCCAGAGGGGGCGCCACCGCTGGGAGAGCAGGGCGGTCCGCACAGCAGATTTGGTGGGGAGGAGGCCGATGATGACGAGCAGCATGTCGTCGGGGAGGCTGCTGATGAAGTCCAGGCTCGCCGAATGCGGTTTTCGCTCGAGCCGCCTCCGCTTGTTGGCTGCCTCACCGTCCATCTCAAGCGGCGGCGACGCTGGTGTACACATGTGCTGGTGTGTGTTGTGTGCTGGGTGTACGCGAGAGCATCCTTCTGTGCATGCCGTCGTGCAGTGGTGAATTGTGCGCGAGTGCGTCCTTCACGCGCAAGAAGTGTGTCCTCAATGTGCCCTCAATTTACTAGCGTGCGGGGTGCTACCCCGAGTGGTTTCAACTTTGTTTACTTCATCGCGTGTAAGATGGGCCTCTAGTTTACTTATTTTCATCCACTGCCACATTGATACGTCTCCAACGTATCTATAATTTTGTATTGCTCCATGCTACTTTATCTACTGTTTTGGACTATATTGGGCTTTATTTTCCACTTTTATATTATTCTTGGGACTACCTATTAACCGGAGGCCCAGCCCAGAATTGCTGTTTTTTTGCCTATTTCAGTGTTTCGAAGAAACGGAATATCAAACGGAGTCCAAACGGAATGAAACCTTCGGGAACGTGATTTTCTCACCGAACATGATCCAGGAGACTTGGACCCTACTCCAAGAAGCAGAAGAGTCGGTCACAAGGGTGGGGGCGCCCCCCCCCCCCCTAGGGCGTGCCCCCTGCCTCGTGCCCCCCTGTTGCTCCACCGACATACTCCTTCCTCCTATATATACCTACATATCCCCAAACGATCAAAATAGGAGACAAAAACCTAATTCCACCGCCGCAACCTTCTGTATCCATGAGATCCCATCTTGGGGCATGTTCCGGAGATCTGCCGAAGGGGGCATCCACCATGGAGGGCTTCTACATCAACACCATAGCCCCTCCGATGAAGTGTGAGTAGTTTACTTCAGACCTTCGGGTCCATATCTAGTAGCTAGATGGCTTCTTCTCTCTTTTTGGATCTCAATACAATGTTCTCCCCCTCTCTCATGGAGATCTATTCGATGTAATCTTCTTTTTGCGGTGTGTTTGTTGAGACCGATGAATTGTGGGTTTATGATCCAGCTTATCTATGAACAATATTTGAATCTTCTCTGAATTCTTTTATGTATGATTGAGTTATCTTTGCAAGTCTCTTTGAATTATCCTTTTGGTTTGGCCAACTAGATTGGTGGTTCTTGCAATGAGAGAAGTGTTTAGCTTTGGATTCAATCTTGCGGCGTCCTTTCCTAGTGACAGAAGGGGCAACAAGGCACGTATTGTATTGTTGCCATCGAGGATAACAAGATGGGGTTTTTATCATATTGCATGAATTTATCCCTCTACATCATGTCATCTTGCTTAAGGCGTTACTCTATTTTTAACTTAATACTCTAGATGCATGCTGGATAGCGGTCGATGAGTGGAGTAATAGTAGTAGATGCAGAATCATTTCGATCTACTTGTCTCGGATGTGATGCCTATATACATGATCATTACATAGATATGCTCATAACTATGCTCAATTCTGTCAATTGCTCAACAGTAATTTGTTCACCCACCGTAGAATATCTATGCTCTTGAGAGAAGCCACTAGTGAAACCTATGGCCCCCGGGTCTATTCTCATCATATCAATCTCCATTACTTTATTACTTGCTTTGTTTTTACTTTGCCTTTTACTTTTTGCTTTGCATCTCTATACCAAAAGTACCAAAAATATTATTTATCATCTCTATCAGATCTCACTCTCGTAAGTGACCGTGAAGGGATTGACAACCCCTAATCGCGTTGGTTGCGAGGAGCTATCGTTTTGTGTAGGTACGAGGGACTTGTGCGTGGTCTCCTACTGGATTGATACCTTGGTTCTCAAAAAATGAGGGAAATACTTACGCTACTTTGTGCATCATCCTCTCCTCTTCGGGGAAATCCAACGCCGTGCTCAAGAGGTAGCACACATGGGCCAACACATGAATATACAGAACCCGAACTGACAAGGCAGCATGTGGATTGGTTGACCGGTCAACTAAACAATATACGGAGCTATACGCTGACACAGCGAGCATATAGTCCGTCGGTATAGAGAGTTTGAGTGAGAGGGGAGGCCCGTGAGAGATAGCAGAGAGAGAGAGAAAGAGCTACTCCCTCCGTTCGATAATGTAGTTCCAACATTTTTTTTGAAGTCAACCTTTTGAAACTTTGACCAAGTTTATAAAGAAATTACTTATATCTACAATACCAAAGATAAATGATAGTATGAAGTAAGTACATGTTGTGATGAATCTAATGATTGTTCCAGATGTAAATGTTTTTCTCCACATATACCTGGTCAAACTTTTCTGAGGTTTGACTTTTCAAAACATCCATATGCTTATCACTAGTAGAAAAAGGGTCAAATGTGAAGCACATTAGTGCCGGTTTGTAAAAAACCGGCACTAATGTGATCAATAGTGCCGGTTCGTGGCTGCGATCAATAGTACCGGTTCGTGTTGAGCCTTTAGTACCGGTTTGTGCCACGAACCGGTACTAAAGGGGTAGTGGCAGGCTGGCGTCAGGCCGGGTCCCCACGAGCCCCTTTAGTACCGGTTTGTGTTACCAACCGGTACTAAAGGTCTAACCTATAGTACCGGTTCGTGCTACGAACCGGTACTAAAGGGGACAAGCCTTTAGTACCGGTTTGTGCCACGAACCGATACTAAAGGGGCCAATTTTCAAACTCTACC